>NC_059278.1:15507455-15522455 GCF_017591435.1 Portunus trituberculatus | reverse complement strand
CACACACACACACAGTCAGAGACTGCAGCAGATCAAACAGTGAATTACACACACACACACACACACACACACACACACACACACACACACACACACACACACACACGATTAAGGGACAAAAGGAAGAGCGAGCATCCTCTCTCTCTCTCTCTCTCTCTCTCTCTCTCTCTCTCTCTCTCTCTCTCTCTCTCTCTCTCTCTCTCTCTCTCCCTTCCCCTTGAATGCAGTCACCTTGAGTCAAAATCACTGTTATGGGTCACATGTTACACTTTCGATTCGTTTTCACTCGCCTTTTTTCCTTCCTCCTGTTTTCCGTCCACGCTGTTCCCTCACCCTTATTTCATTCGAAGGCACTCGCTCACCTTTATGTATTCACTGCGTTATTCTGTCTCTCTGTCCCTGTCTCCCTCTGTCCCGTATTTATAAACTCTTTATTCCTTCATTACGAGTGCTTTCAAAGGCCACAGAGACGATTAGCCGAGTCTTTTTTAAGTGTTTTTCTTGTTTATAATGTAGAAATTTTGCTAATCTGTCCCTAAAACGTAAAATCACCGTCAAATACACGTGTAGTTTCAAGTCCAGGGTACTGTATGTAGTTAAGGTGTGTGTTGCAGTGTTTTTTTTTTTTTTTTTTATTGCCTCGCCCTCATCATAGCCTTAGTTTTCTTCACTCTATGCTCACTCTATCTCATTCAGCTCCTCTCTGTTTCGTTCTTTCTTCTTTAAGTACTAAGTCTAGGTTATTGTCTCCCTCCCTACGTGTCTTACTCTATCTAAAGCTCGCTCATTCTTATTCATCCTTCCTTATCTTAGTCTCATTTCAGTCGGACTCACTTTAAACTCACTGTCTCACTTTGCTTGACGCTAACTTACTCTCAATCACTCTTTCTTTATCTTGCTTCCTATTTGTCACTCTTCCTCACTCTAAACTCATTCCTATTTTACTCTGATTCATCCTTCCTCATCTTGTCTCCTATTTGTCCCTCTAAATTCTTTCTTTCCTTCACACTAACTTTCTCATCTTGTCTCACTTCACCCTACTAAACTCATTCTAAGCTTCATTCTGCCTCACTCTTATCGCACCCTGTCTCATGGTGACTCACTCTAATCTCATCTAGTCTCCCTTGCTCTCACTTCATCTCATTCTGCTTCATCTTGTCTCATTTTCCCTCGCTTTCAATAATTTCGTCTCTCATCTCTTCATCTCTCTGTCTCATCACAATACTCCATTTCATTTCGTCCAGTCCTGGTCTCCTAAAGTTATGTTTGTGAGTGTCCTTGAATTCCATCATGTGCGTTTTCCTTTTCGTAGCGTTCCAAAAAGGTGGTCATGTCACGTTTTCTTTCCTTTTCGTTCTTTTTCCCCTTTGTTTCGATGTTCATTGGTCCGTGTCGTCCCAAATTTTACTCTCTAGTTTATAGGAGGACATTACGAGTTCCCCAGCACTTCTCTCTCTCTCTCTCTCTCTCTCTGGACGAGATAATCCTCAACTCTAGTTTAATTCTCGCTTGTCACAGGGAAAAACTTATGTGCCTATTGCGTGTAGTCTCATTATTGCACCCCTGTCTTTCCCCTCCCTCCCTCTGCAGTTTTCCCTTCCCTCTGTCTGTCTGTCTGTCTGTCTGTCTGTTTGTCTGTCCGTCCGTCTGTCTGTCTGTCTTATTATGTAACGCTGCGTGGATCTAAGGTCGTTTGATGCATTTACTTCTCCTCCTTCTCCTCCTCCTCTTTATCCTTTTCCCTTCTTCCTCCTCCTCATCTCCGTCTTCTTCTTCTCCTCCTTATCTCCTGGTGTGTCGCGTCACTTTCCACTTCATCCATCACCATCATTATCTCTCTCTCTCTCTCTCTCTCTCTCTCTCTCTCTCTCTCTCTCTAACAAATCTTTCTCTGTATCTCCTTCCTACCAGCTTCTTCCTCTCTCCTTCCTTCTCTCTCTTGCTCCTTTCCTCCCTCCACGTAATTCTTTTCTCCCAGTTTCTTCCCGTCCTTCCTCCAGCTTTCCTCTCTTAGTGCTCCTCCTCCTCTGTACTTACTTCATCATTCCCCTTCACTCTCCTTCCCATAGCTCCTTTGTATTTCCTTCCCTTTCCTTCCCAGAGTGCTCTTCTTCTTTTACTCTCTCTCTCTCTCTCTCTCTCTCTGTTCCTTCTCCTTTTTACCTTTCTCTGTTCCCTATCTTTATCTCCCTCAATTCCCTATCATCTTTATCTCTTATGTTTCCTCTCCTCTTTATCACCCTCTTTTCTCTCTCTCCTTTTTATTTCCAACTGTTTCTTCTCTTTATCTTCTATTCTTCTTCTCTTTACCTCCTTTTGTTCTGTCTCCTCTTCATCTCCCTCTTTTTCCTATCCTTAATCTCCCTCTGTTCTCTATCCTCTTTATCTTCATCTGTTTCCTGTCTTAATTTCTTTCTTTTACTTTTCCTCTTTACCTCCCTCTCTTCCCTTTCGTTTTTATCTCTCTCTGTTCCCTTTCCTCTTTATCTCCCTCTACTTCCTCTCATTATTTTTTCTATTCCCTCTTCTCTTTTATCTTGGCTCTCGTGTGGTAAATGATTCCGAGAACACGTATCTGGTTTAAAAATTCCTTTCATTCGCAGCTTTTCCCTCCAATGTTGCTGATTTTTCTCTTGGTTCTCCAACATATTCTCTTCTACCACCTGATCGTCATTAACCCCTTCAGTACCATGACGCGTTTTCATATTCGTTCTGCTTGCTGTTTGGTGATTTTATACAGCTTCAGAAATTTATGTGGGGGATTAAAATAGTGAAGACTGTGACCATTAACCTTCTGACCTCCATAGACCCTTCCTAATGTCAATAAAATGGTGTAATCGTAAACAAATCTCGAGGTTAAAATGTGTTCTAGTAATGAATGGGTTAATGCCTTCAATTACCACCGTGCTTCAAACTTCATTCACCTTTATTTTACCTCAAATGATATAAAAATTTGAATAGCCCTATCTCTTGCAATCTCAGGTAGCCTCAGGTATTGTTCCATCTTTCCTCTGCTATACGACACGTCAATTTGTTGCGTGTCTTGTGCCTGGTAACTGTATCTACGAGTAAACGTGTGATACAATTTTTTCCGCCTCTCATTTCCCCGTAAACGCTCATACGCGTAAAAAAGTTATGTGTTACCGGGAATCGCAGGGAGAGCTATTGTCACCCACTCAGATTATTGGTTCTCCTTCCGCTTCTCGTGATTTCCTCTCTACCACTCCATACCCTTGTACCTGTGCCTCTCCCTCTGCTCGTTTTCTGTAGTGAGTGCTTTGTTCCGTTTTCTTCTTCCTTCTAAAGTGGCAGAAGTATTGATGGTAATATAATTGTTTCTGAGTATTTTCCTCATTATCTTGTTTTTCTGTTTTCTTCTTTAACTTCTTTCTAAATAGTTTTTTTTATTAGTGTCTTTCCATTTCAATTTCCGCCAGTCACAGGAAAAACTTTACCCTCTTTAACTCTTAACATTTTTTTTTTCCTCTCCTCTTGCTCTTCGTCTCAATTCCAAGTAGTAATATTTCCAGAACTCATCAACTCAACGCCTTATTCCTCTACCCACTCATTCACCTCTAATTAATTCCCGTACCTTCCATTTTTCCCTTAATTCTACTTTTATTCTCTATTTCCCTATTCCTCTTGCTTTCCTTCTCTATCTCTCCTTTCATCCTTTCCCGATCCATAATTTCATCTATCAGGACTTTTCAAACACTTGATGATGCGATTTGTTAATTAATGAAGAGAGAGAGAGAGAGAGAGAGAGAGAGAGAGAGAGAGAGAGAGAGAGAGAGAGAGAGAGAGAGAGAGAGAGAGAGAGAGAGCAAAAACCAACATCAAAAATTTTTCATCTCTGTAATCTAACCTCCACAGCTCATGTAAATCAAATCTTTCCCTTTTTCTTTCGTTTATTTCTGTTCATCAAGGTTTCCTCGTCATATTCCTCACCTTTCGTTCGTTCCCCCCCCCTTCACCTTATACAACCTGTCATCTCTAATTAGTTTCCCACACACCTGTACATTCCTCTTACCTTCAGTCATACCTGGAGGAATAATTAACACTGGCCCAGGTGCATGTGTGTTCGTGTGTTCATCTCAGGTTTTCCGCTCATGTTTAATTGGTTCGTAATTTGGATATTCTTATTAGCCCCTTCAATGCCATGACTTACTATTTGGTGATTCTATGCAGCTTCAGAAACTCATGTGGAGGATTAATATGGTGAAGACTGAAGCCATTAATTTTCTGACCTTCATAGACTCTTCCTAATGTAAATAAAATGGTCTAATCGTACACACATCTCAAGGTAAAAATGTGTCCCAGTATTGACGGGGTTCATGGTTATTGTAATAATGTTGTGAAGGTGAGAGAGAGAGAGAGAGACGCCCACACTCTTCTTATACACTCCACACACACACACACACACACACACACACACACACACACACACACACACACACAATCTTTCTTCCCATCTGGCGGTCTCTTCCTCTCCCATTTACACAAATTCATTCCTCTCAACCACCGCCACCACCTCAACCTCCTCCTCCTCCTCCTCTTCCCTTACCCTTCATCCAGTCAACACTTGTCCAGGTGGTGCACATGAGGTAAACATCCTTCCCAGTCGCGCGCCAAGAATTAGGTTCTCTCTCTCCCTCTGCGCTTCACTAATTTTTGGCGCGAAGAAGAGTGTCAACTGACAAAAGAAAAAGGGTTGCAGAAAAAGTAGCCGTGGTGTGGATACAGGGGAAGGAATGCAGGGAAGGTATACAGGGGAAGGAATACAGGGGAAGAAATACAGGGAAGGAATAAAGGGAAGGAATACAGGGAAGGTATACAGAAGGAAT
Source organism: Portunus trituberculatus (assembly GCF_017591435.1). NCBI lineage: Eukaryota > Metazoa > Arthropoda > Malacostraca > Decapoda > Portunidae > Portunus > Portunus trituberculatus. The sequence continues at coordinate 15,517,611 of NC_059278.1, read as the reverse complement.
ACAGCGGAAGGAATACAGGAGAAGGAATACAGGGAAGGAATACAGAAGGAATACAGGGGAAAGAATACAGGGAAGGAATACAGGGATGGAATACAGGGGAAGGAATACAGGGGAAGGAATACAGAAGGAATACAGTGGAAGGAATACATGGGAAGGAATACAGGGAAGGAATACAGGTGAACTAATGGGAAAAAAGATACAAGGGGAAAAGTAGTAGTGATTTGTATACAGCAAAAAAAAAAAAAAAAAAAAAAAAAAAAAGTTTGGTAATAAAAAAAAGGTGGAAAATGAAGAGAACAGGAAGAGTGAAGCTGTTTAAAGGAGAAATGATGCTTAGGAAGAGAAAGGGAGGGAGTAAAGTTGTATAAGAGAGAGAGCGAAGAAAATGCTGAAGAGAACGAGAGGGAGAGAGGGACTAAAGATATATCAGTGAGGAAGGAGGAAGCAGTGGTCTAGATAAGCGGAAAGATAATGGAGATGAAGCTTGCTGTGCTGTCCTGTCATACCATACTCCTGATCTTGTCTATTCATGCATAAGTGGTAGTGGTGGTGGTGGTGGTAGGAGAGGAAAGGGGAAGAGGCCAGTCAATCACTCTATTTCTATCTTCCTTCAGGTTGCTCTTGTCAAGGACGCCACAACAAATCAACTTTCTCCGAGTTAAATATTCTGGGTCTTTCTCAGTGATAGGAAATGCAAGCCTGTTTTCTTTCTGGTAACCTTTGTCTTCCTCACGCACACTCATTTCAAGTCTGTCTTCTCCCTGTTAATCCTTGTCTTCCTCAGTCACACTTTTTAATAGTTTGTCTTCTTTCTGTTAACTCTTGTCTTCTTCAGTCACACTCATTTCAATTCTGTCTTCTCCCTGTTGATCCTTGTCATCCTCAGCACGCTCATTTCAAGTCTATCTTCTCTCTGGTAACCCTTGTCTTCCTCAGTCACACTCATTATTAGTCTGTCTTCTCTCTGTTTATCCTTGTCTTCTTGTCTCACTTATTACAAATCTATCTTCTTTCCTCCTCATCCTTGTCTACCTGTCTCCTTCATTACAAACTTATTTTCTCTCTGTTCACTCTTGTCTCAGTTACATTCATTACAAACTTGTCTTCTTTCTGTTCGCCTTGTCTTCCTCAGCCACACCAATTATAAACCTATCTACTTTCCTTCCCACTCCTTTCTTCCTTAGACACATGTTACAAACCTATCTTCTTTCCTTCCTACTCTTTTCTTCCTCATTCACACCCATTGCCATCATATCTTCTTTCCCTCCCCATCCTTATTTTCCTTACTTACACTCATCACACTCCTATTTTCTCCCCATCCATCCTTGACAATCCTATCTTCCTATTCACCCTTTTTTATCTATTACACTCCTATTTTCCTTCTTTGACAGACACAGTGGGGGATTGGCAATGAGAGAGAGGCAGCTGGGTTTGTGTGGACGCTCGGCTGAACTGTGAATGAATGTGTGTGGGGTGTGTGGGGACGTCTTCCTGGTGTGGTGTCTGGCCTGGGACTGGGGCATGGCTGTACGTTTCTCCGATAATCTTTCGTATTAACATGCGTAGGTTCATCAATGTGACCTCTCTTATCAGTAGAGAATAGATGGATGGACTGACAGATAGAGAGATACATAAGGAAGAAGAAGAAGAAGAAGGAGAAGGAGAGAGGAGAGAGAGAGAGAGAGAGAGAGAGAGAGAGAGAGAGAGAGAGAGAGAGAGAGAGAGAGAGAGAGAGAGAGAGAGAGAGAGAGAGAGAGAGAGAGAGAGAGAGAGAGAGAGAGAGAGAGAGAGAGAGAGAGAGAGAGAGAGAGAGCTATATACAAACACTGACGCTCTTTAGAAAAACCAACAAAAAGCAAATAAGCACACAAGTTACATAAAGGAAACAGAATAAGTGGAAAGGGAAAGAGAAGACAAGGTGAGGGGAAAGAACGGGATGAAATTAACACTTTGAGGAGGAAAGTAGAGGGAAAGAGAGGGGAGAAAAAGAGGTAAGTGGAGGAGATTAATGATGGAGATGGAAGGAAAACAAGAAAAAGGGAATGAAAATTAAACGAAGGAGAGAGAGAGAGAGAGAGAGAGAGAGAGAGAGAGAGAGAGAGAGAGAGAGAGAGAGAGAGAGAGAGAGAGAGAGATGGAGGAAGGAAGAGGATAAAGTCTAGCTAGTGTCGTGAAGAGAAAGAAAAGGGAAAAAAAGATGGACAAGGTAAAAGGAAGAATGAAGAAGAGCAGGTATTCCGAGAAGGGAAGAAGATGGGAAAATTACGCGCGGAGAGGAGGAAAAGGAAAAAGATGAGGGGAGTTCTGGAAAATGTTTTGCTGAGGAGGAGGAGGAGGAGGAGGAGGAGGAGGAGGAGGAGGAGGAGGAGGAGGAGGAGGAGAAGGAGGAGGAGGAGGAGGAGGAGGAGGAGGAGGAGGAGGAGGAGGAGGAGGAGGAGGAGGAGGAGGAGGAGAAGGAGGAGAAGAAGGAGAAGGAGGAGGAGGAGGAAGAAGAGGAAGAAGAAGGAGGAGGAGGAGGAGGAGGAAAAAGGAATGAGAAAGAGAAGGAAAAGGAGGAGGAAGAAAAGGAGGAGGAGGAGGAGGAGGAGGAGGAGGAGGAGGAGGAGGAGGAGGAGGAGGAGGAGGAGGAGGAGGAGGAGGAAAGGAGGTTACTGATTGGATGAGGCGTAGGGATAAGTGTGTAATATTGCCTCCTATATTATTGGTGAAGGCTTCGTGTTCTTGACCGCAATGATGAGACTTGCTGCTGTGCCTTCATGGAAAACGGAGGCTATAGACAGGCTGCAGGCACGTGAACCAAGGAAGAGCGGCCTGTAACCTACTTATTCAGAGCCTGATCACTCTACGCCTCGTCAGGAAAGCTTGTGGGATAATAACATCTAATTGCCTTGCTTATTAAACACAATTCAAGTCAGTTAACTTATCGCAGCGAGGGAGGAAGAGTGCAGCGTTCAAGAACTCTAAGGAAAACCACGATTTTCTCTTTTTTCTAATTCTTTTATTCATGAATAGCACAGGTCAAGGACAACATAAAAAAAATGCAATAAAAAGTCTCATGAAGTCGAAAGCGTTACTCAGAAATAAGTGTCTTGCAATCTTCCTCTTTAATGGGTTCAAGTTATAAGATTGAAATACAGAAGCAGGCAGGGAGTTCAAGAGTTTATCACAGGAAGGGATGATTTATTGGGAAAACTGGTAAACTCATGCATTATAGAGGTGGACAGAATATGGGTCAGAGAATATTTAAGTCCTGCGTAGCGAGACCTGAGGAAGGAGTTGAGACATGCAGTCAGTAAGATCAAAGAAGATTGAATAACTGATTATCTTTCACCATCTTCCATCGTTCCCCTAGAGTGAAGCTTGGCGCCGTGTTTGTACCTGTCTCCTCCCTTTCCTGTACTGTACCTGTCTCCTCCTCTTTTTATCCCTTGAGTCCTCCACTGTGATTCATCCTTTGCAGTTCTACAATGACTCAATGCTCCTCCCCTTCACTCTATCCAATAAACTCGCAGCGATAAGTTTACGGATTTGAATTGCGTTTAGTAAGCAGGGGAATTAGATGTCACTCCTCAACAAGCTGTCCTGGCGAGGCGTGGAATGGCAACGTTCTGAATAAATAGGTGACGCGAGTGCTTGCTTGGTTTGCTTGTGTTTTCATTATTGCTATTATTTATTAACATTATTATTATTATTATTATTATTAATATTATTATTATTAATATTATTTTCTATATTCTTTTACTATTTATCATCACTATTATTAATATTGTTTTTAATATCATTATTGTCATTATTATCATTACAATTTCTACAATCATTATTAATAGTATCACTTATATATTGTTATCATTATCATCATCATCATAGGTATCCTTACTATTTTCATTATTATTATTACTATTATTATTTCCTTCCTACTTTTATTTATTGTTTGTCTGTTCACCGTTTTTTTTTTTTTTTCATTGTTGCCCCAAAAAGCTTAGCTCAAATGGGCTCCCTACAAAAGTAACGATGATTCTGTAACAACACATATATCTGTATAGGATAATACATGTTTAAAATGTTTCATTCTACGCCTCAATAAGGAGAAATAACATTAAACTCATCTCTCTATCAAATCTCAATGAACGCTGCTAATTTCTCACAGCGAGGGAGAAAAGGAGATTCAGCAACAAAAAACTACTACACGAAAACAACAGGACGGAAGAACAGGAAGGGGAAGGAATTGACACAGAAACAGAACGAAAAAGAGAGGAAGACCAAAAATACAGATTAGGACGAGGAGAAGAGAAACGGGAAGTAAAGACAAAGGGAAGAAAAGAGGACAAGGAAGTGCATAGCTTGAATGTAAAAAGAGAGACAGCGAATGAGAGTAAGTGAGTGAGTGAGTGAGTGAGTGAGCAAATGATGAGAGAGTAAGAGAATGTAAGGTAAATTATAACGTTTAAATTCCTACTCTCAAACAACCCACATGTTCCCCAGTGACCCAGAGGTTACTGACCCACCTGCCACGACTCAGCAGGGGACACATGAGACTCAGCAAGGAAAACACATCACTCAGCAGGGAAACGAGACTCACCAGGGAAACATGTGACTTAGCAGGGAAACATGTAACTCAACAGAGAAAACATGTGACTCAGCAGGGGAAACATGTGACTCAGTAGGGAAAACATGTGACTCAGCAGGGGAAAACATGTGACTCAGCAGGGGAAACATGTGACTCAGCAGGGGAAACATGTGATTATGCAGAGGAAACATGTGACTCAGCAGGGAAAACATGTGACTCAACAGGGGAAACATGTGACTCAGTAGGGAAAACATGTGACTCAGCAGGAAAACATGTGACTCAGCAGGGAAATATGAGACTCAGCAGATAAACATGTGACTCAGAAGGGATTACATGTGACTCAACATATGTGACTCAGCAGGGAACATGTGACTCAGCAGGGAATATATGTGACTCAGCAGGGGAACATGTGACTTGGCAGGGAATATATGTGACTCAGCAGGGAAACATGTGACTCAGCAGGGGATATATATGACTCAGCAAAGAAGCATGTCACTCAGCAGGAAATATATGTGACTCAGCAGGGAAACATGTTGCTCAACAGGGAAAACATGTGACTCAGCAGGGGAACATGTGACTTGGCAACATGTGACTCAGCAGGGAACATGTGACTCAGCAGGGAAACATGTGACTCAGTAGGGAAAATATGTGACTCAGCAGGGGAACATGTGACTTGGCAGGGAATATATGTGACTCAGCAGGGGAACATGTGACTCAGCAGGGGAACATGTGACTCAGCAGGGAATATATGTGACTCAGCAGGGGAACATGTGACTCAGCAGGGAATATATGTGACTCAGCAGGGGAACATGTGACTCGGCAGGGAATATGTGACTCAGCAGGGGAACATGTGACTCAGCAGGGAATATATGTGACTCAGCAGGGGAACATGTGACTCAGCAGGGAATATATGTGACTCAGCAGGGGAACATGTGACTCAGCAGGAATATGTGACTCAGCAGGGGAACATGTGACTCAGCAGGGAACATATGTGACTCAGCAGGGGAACATGTGACTAGCGTGGTGCCTAAGAGGAGACGTGACGCCATGGATTAGTGTGAAGGCTGTCAGGTGTGTCGTAAGCAGAGGAGGATATGTCGCCATCTTGCGCTTATAGAGGAGGAGGAGGAGGAGGAGGAGGAGGAGGAGGAGGAGGAGGAGGAGGAGGAGGTGGAGGAGGAGGAGGAGGAGGAGGTGGTGGTGGTGGTGGTGGTGGTGGTGGTGGAAGAGAAGAGATTAAGATTACTGGGAAGATGATAGTTGTGGTAGTAAGGTGGTAGTAGTAGTAGTAGTAGTAGTAGTAGTAGTAGTAGTAGTAGTAGTAGTAGTAGTAGTAGTAGTAGTAGTAGTAATGATAATAATAATAATGATAATAATACTGATAATAATAATAATAATAATAATAATAATAATAATAATAATAATAATAATAATAATAATAATAATAATAATAATAATAATAATAATATTAATAATAATAATAATAATAATAATAATAATAATAATAATAATAATAATAATAATAATAATAATAATAATAATAATAATAATAATAATAATAATAATAATAACAATAATAATAATAATAATAATAATAATAACAATGATAATAATAATAAAAGTAATAATAATATCGATAATAATAATAATAAAAAAATAATAATAATAATAATAATGATAAAGAGAAACAAAAGAAGAAGAAGAAGAAGAAGAAGAAGAAGAAGAAGAAGAAGAAGGAAAAGAAGAAAAGAAGAAGAAGAAGAAGAAAAGAAGAAGAAAAAGAAGAAGAAAAAGAAGGAAAAGAAAAAAAGAAGAAGAAAAAGAAGAAGCACAAGCACAAGCACAAGCACAAGCACAAGCACAAGCAAAAGGACAAGCACAAGAACAAGAAATCACCAATCCGTCTTCACGTCGTTATTGTTTTTCCTTTTGTCAATAAGAAGCAACTGTTTCATTAGGACTGAGATTGAAAGATTTGGTGGAGTGTAGCTGACGTTTGCCAATGTTCTTTTGCACTCTCTCTCTCTCTCTCTCTCTCTCTCTCTCTCTCTCTCTCTCCTCTCTCTGACCTGTGTGTGTGTGTGTGTGTGTGTGAGAGAGAGAGAGAGAGAGAGAGAGAGAGAGAGAGAGAGAGAGAGAGAGAGAGAGAGAGAGAGAGAGAGAGAGAGAGAGAGAGAGAGAGAGAGAGAGAGAGAGAGAGAGAGAGAGAGAGAGAGAGAGAGACTGACTTCCACCTTAATGTTGATTGAGTAAAGGAGCGACGACCTCAACACACACACACACACACACACACACACACACACACACACACACACACACACACACACACACACACACACACACACAACGGAAAAAAAAATCATTAATCTTACATATGATAAAATATTACTGAATCTCCTCTTTCTAATCTCCCAACACACACACACTTTCTCTCTCTCTCTCTCTCTCTCTCTCTCTCTCTTATCTACAGCCTCTCTTGATTGCAGCAAAACTCAAGTATTTCATCGAGAAGATCAGGAGGAGGAGATCAAAATGAAAAGGTGAGGAGAAAGAGAGTGAGAGAACGAGGGAACGAGGACGAGGAGGTCGAAAGCGAGAGCGAGGAAATGAAAGAGAAATGTCACACCACTAACAGGCTGAGAAAGGGGAACAAAGAATCAATAGCCTTTTTGATTCTAGAGAGGTGTGAAAAAGGGAGAACGAGAGCAAGAGAGAGAGAGAGAGAGAGAGAGAGAGAGAGAGAGAGAGAGAGAGAGAGAGAGAGAGAGAGGGGAGGGGTTACAACAAAAAACAGATCCCTTCTCATCGGACAAACTGAATTATCAAGTGTTCTGCTCTCTCTCTCTCTCTCTCTCTCTCTCTCTCTCTCTCTCTCTCTCTCTCTCACATTGTTGCCTTACACTCACAAAGCACTGACAAATTGTTGACATTACAGTGCTAAGCCTCATCTGGCCTGACTCTACCTTCCCTTGTGTTTACTCTGTTGCCAAATTAATCTACCTTACGTAAAGAGAAGTGCTTAGAAACTGTTCTCTCATTACACCTTACTTCAATTTTTTGTCTTTGAATTAAGCTTCTCTTTGATGTCTTTGGCAACCACTCTCCTGTAAAAACAACTGCTGACTAACTGTTCTCTTTATTACATCTGTACGTCTCACCTCGCATCGTCTCACTTAACCTCGCCTAGCAATACTTACTTTCTGTCTTCCAATTAGCTAAGTTTCTTTCTTCTCTTTGAGGTCTTCACTCAAAACAAGTACCAGAAAACTCCTCTTATATTTCCAGTACGTTTCACTTTGCCTCACCTCACAATACCTCCTAATCTTGCAATCTAACCATCTGTCTTTCAATTAGCTAGGTTTCTCTCTTCTCTTTTGGGGTAAGTCCTGACAAACTGCTCTCTTATTCCCAGTACGCCTCAGCTCGACTCGCCTAACGTTACTTAATCGTGCAATCTTACCTTTGTGTCTTTCAATTAGCTAGGTTTCTCTCTTCCTTTTGGGATCTTCAGTTAAAACAAGTACAGGCAAACTCCTCTCCTATTACCAGTACGCCTCAGATCGACTCGCCTCACGTTACCTAACCTGCAATCTAACCATCCGTCTCTCAATTAGGTAAAACTTCTCTCCTCTCTTTGCTATCTTCAATCCATTTCCCGCATATAAGAAAACAAAGTAAAAACTATTAGATTATTATAACAGTGGTCCTTACTTCACCTCGCCTCATGTTACCTAACCCTTCAATTTAACTTCCCGTCTTTCAAATAGGCAAAACTTCTCACCTCTCTTTGCTATCTTCAATCCATTTACCTCATGTAAGAAAAACAAAGGAAAACGACTTGATTATCATAGTAGTACACGTCACTTCACCTCGCCTCACGTTACCTGAACCTTCAATCTAACTTCCCGTCTTTCAATAAGGTAAATTTCTCTCCTCTCTTTCCTATTCTCCAATCAACTTCCCTCATATAAGAAAATTACTTGGGGAAAATGTTCTCTGATTACAAAACTACGCCTCATCTCGCCTCACCTCACCTGTCGCCTCAGCCTTGTCTTTCAATCAGGACCCAGGTGGAGGAGGTACCGAGGAGGGGGAAGGAGGTGGTGGGATCTGACAAGGGCGACTTCCTGACACCTATTCGAGAGCTCTCCGTCCCCTCCACCCACTTCCCTTCCTTGCGGACTTTGATGGGTGAGCGTCCTCCATCTTAGTCTTCCTTTGTTGTCTCCTCCCCACTTTATCTCCCAGCCTCCTTTATCCAACGTAGAACCGATATCTCCTCTCCTTCCTCCTCCTCCTCCTCCTCCTCCCCACTCTCTCGCTCTCACTAACCCTCTCTCTCTCTCTCTCTCTCTCTCCTCCTTCGTTACTCTTGATTGTGTAGTGAAAAATTACTACTCGTGTTCCTTCCTGGTGTGTGTGTGTGTGTGTGTGTGTGTGTGTGTGTGTGTGTGTGTGTGTGTGTGTGTGTGTGTGTGTGTGTGTGTGTGTGAGATTAATTATGTATTCAAAAAAATCACTATCATTAATATCTTTTTAATCAGCTTCCTGTATCCATCCTATGACTGGGAGAGAGGGGAGAAGGGAGAGGGAAGAGAGGAAAGAGAGGGAGAGGGAAGAGCGAAGACAGGGAGAGGGGAGAGAGGAGAGACGGATGAGGGAAGACTAGATATTCTGTAACCACAATATTCGTGCGTTCGTATGTTCAAAGGCTTATTGTTACACCGATGACTCTGTGAAGGGAGAGGGAAGGGTGAGGGAAGAGAGGGGAGAGTGTGATGGGACGGTGGAGCGCGAGGGAGAGGAAAGGGAAGAGCCATGATTGAATTAGAGTGAAGGTGCAGTCGTAGATAGACAGCTGATGTGGTGGTGGTGGTGGTGGTGGTGACAGTGAGGTTATCAATATTATCATCTCTTTCCCATTTTCTCTTCTCCTCATCATCATCAACCCTCCTCTTCATCCTATCTACTTTCTCTTTAAAACCATCACCGTTAATACCAACAAGAGAGAGAGAGAGAGAGAGAGAGAGAGAGAGAGAGAGAGAGAGAGAACATTAATTGAAAAATCATACAAATTTAAGTGAAAAAAAAAACTAAATGGAAAAATAATAAATATGTATACAAACTGCTAATTGTTTTCATACCTGTAGCTCACTGTCATCTAACACACACACACACACACACACACACACACACACACACACACACACACACACACACACACACACACACACACACACACAAATTTCATCCACGTGCATCAAACTTCAGAGGAAATCGTATATCCATGCTCTCTCTCTCTCTCTCTCTCTCTCTCTCTCTCTCTCTACGAGCAATACCGTGAAGAAGAGGATAGACTGGATAATTGACAGGCAGGTAGACAGACAGACGGACAGACAGACAACAGACAGACAGACGGACGGACAGACAGACAGGTAGGGGAGAAGGTAGGCATGCATGATGAATACGTAATAAGGTAAACACGAAGGTAGAAACTCAGGTAAGCAATCACGCACTCAGGTAAACAGACAGGTAGGCGTTGTGATAGTTATTATATCTAGTTTCTTTCTTGTCTCTGAAAAAAAAAAT
>NC_059278.1:15477455-15492455 GCF_017591435.1 Portunus trituberculatus | reverse complement strand
CTTCAATGGAAATATGAATATTAAACGTGAATATATATTTAAAGTACCCTTATTTCGTATTTATTATTATGAAAATGTGCCTGTTACGGATGGCTGCTATTTGACACACACACACACACACACACACACACACACACACACACACACACACACACACACACACACACGAACAGACACACCTCCTACACCTACACCCACACACACACACACACACACACACACACACACACACACACACACACATGAAAACTCTCACACTTTTCATCTCTTTACGTATTTTCACCGACCCAATTTTACATAACTCATAGTGACAAACATGAAAGTAAAGAAAAAAAGGTAAAAAATGGAAATGAAACAAAAGAAATCTAAAAGACGAAACAAATTGATCTGTTAAAAAAAAATATATATATATAAAAGACTACACCACCACCAACACCACCACCAACACCACAACCACTACCACCACGACTATCACCACCATACACCGTTTAGAGCTTGGGGGTTCCGTTTACTGGTTCATATTTTACTAATTGCTAAAACACTTAGAAGCGAGGGATCGAGATGCGCTATACGTAGAAAGCACGAGAGGCGAGAAAATGTAGCGTGTGATGAGGGAATACACTTGTGCGTACGTTTCAGCTTGATTATAGGAAGATAAAAGGACAAGGAAAGAGATGAGAAAAGGTAGTTAACGAGGGATTATAGAAAGAGAAGAGGATAGTACAAGAGATTAAAGAAAGAGTATAATGAACTCGTGGAATGATGCATCAGCGTTCCGTCAGCTGTGTTGTGTAACTTCATCGTTGTGTAATTCATCCATTTGTTCTGCCAGGATGAAAAAGTTATGGTGTAAATAAGTTTCCTGAGGCACCTTTTGAAACATTGCCACGTGGACTGATTTTTTTTGTTGGTCACAATCAATACTGAGGAAGAAATTATTCGTGAAGTGGTTATTTGTTTTGTTAAGTAACGTTTTCATTGCGTCCTTGAGTTATTTCCAGGATTATCTTTTTACGTTCATAGAGCCAAATAATTAATTCCCTGATATCATGAACCTCTAATCTGGAAAAGCATTCACGGCAATCAGCATTATTGCTTCTAATGGGCAGGTAAGTGTGTGGCTCTCCATCCAGACGATTAAAAGGTAATTAGCTGGTATTTTCACGTTGTATTTTTAAATCTTGGAGTGACAGCAGCAATCTTTCGTGTCAGCGAGAGGCTCTTCGCTGCATGACGTAGATAAGGAGAAAAGGAGTTGGATCTCATTTTCAGTTGTAACAGTTTCAGATTGCTTCAGTTGTTTTGCGAGCTGTATCAATGTTTCACCAGTGGCATGTGAACTGTTATTTGCCTTCTATTGTCAATGCTTGATTATTGTTTGTGTTCATTAACATGTTGCAAACTCCACGAGTGTTGCCTGCCATGTTTTGATAACTATGTATGAATAGTCGGTTATATTTCATGCAGCAAACACTTCCTGATAAATAAACTGAGTGAGCTTTTCCTTTACCAGAAAGCTCTACACTGCCTGCTCGCCACACTTCAAACACTATTCAAAAGTATAACAACATTCTCGAGAAATTATATTTTTCACTATAGAAATTATCATTATTATTATTTTTATTATCATCCTTTTCATTATTATTACCATCATTATCAGACACATGAAATTACAACGTGTTTATAGAAGAAGATTAAATACTTTTAATGTGTTTTTTTTTTCTGAGAGCCTTACATAACACTGAACGGTAAAGGAAGGAGGACGAGGAAGAAAAACGAAAGATGAAATATCAGCGCGGAAAGCTTACGTAAGGAGAAAAAATTGACACGTGTGGATGGATGAAAAAAGAGGGAAAAATGTGGAGGGAGAGAAAATATGAAGATGAAGAGGGAGGAGAATGACTGGTGGAGGAAAGTGAGGTATAGAAAAGAAAGAGAGAATGGAGAAAAAAATAGGGAAACATAAACGATGGTAAAGAAAGATTACACGAAGAGGAGAAGCAGCAGAAGTGATACCAGCCAAGGGAGGAAAAAAATGACAGAAAAAATGATCAAGAGGAGCCAAAGGTATACGTGGAAACCTGTTAAAAAATACGATATGAAAGGGAACTAATAATAGCAGAGAGCTTTGGTAGTGCAGCGAAACAACTATTATGGGACTTTGAACACAGCAACACATAAAATAATACCTGTGTCCTGATAATCTATTTAGTAGTGTAGCCTCGACCACTAGAATGAATAAATAAGCTTGTTTTCTCTCTCTCTCTCTCTCTCTCTCTCTCTCTCTCTCTCTCTCTCTCTCTCTCCCAATGTGATGAAAGAAGGGTTACGTAAAGTCAGGAACGAAGGAGGAAGTGGAAGCATAAAAGATACGGAAAGCAAATGAGAAGGAGAGAGAGAGAGAGAGAGAGAGAGAGAGAGAGAGAGAGAGAGAGAGAGAGAGAGAGAGAGAGAGAGAGAGAGAGAGAGAGAGAGAGAGAGAGAGAGAGAGAGAGAGAGAGAGAGATAAAAGAGATACCTTGCTATTGAGATTGGAAGGGAAACGTAGAATTCAATTAATAAATTACCAAAAATGTGAACTTAGCACTTTCTTGTCAATCACTTTAAGGCGCCTGGTGACTCAACCGCCTATTCCTTTCCATATTCTGGTTACAATGATTGAAAAATGAAGGAAGTGACATCTGTGAGGCAATATATGACGTCTGGACTCTCTTCCGTGTGTGTGTGTGTGTGTGTGTGTGTGTGTGTGTGTGTGTGTGTGTGTGTGTGTGTGTGTGTGTGTGTGTGTGTGTGTGTGTGTGTGCGTTTATGTATCGACAATGAAAAGAAACCACTCAATAATTTATGGAATTAGTTCACGTGGGTTTACCTTTTCATCTCTATGCGAGTCGAGAAGGTTGGCGTTCTGTCTGTCTGTCTGTCTGTCTCTCTCTCTCTCTCTCTCTCTCTCTCAAACACTTGTTGAATTCCCACAGTATCGTATCAATACAAGCATTAATGAAAACAATAATGGCGGTGATACTGGGATAATAATTAAGTTAATAATCCAGAGATAACAAAATAACCGTATGGATTTATAATTTGACTAACTAATTGCGAATGAAGCTGTGTCATCGAATACCACGAAGTTAATTACATAAAGACAAACATGTAATAATAATTGGGATGAGATGCGTGTGATGTAGCGAGTATAGGTAATCAAACGCGGGGAGTAAAATGCGTAGAGTTTATAGATAAATCGGTACCATGACGCGTTTCCATAGTCATTCTGGTTAGTATTTGGTGATTTTATACAGCTTCAGAAACTAATGTAGGGGTGATTAAAACTGTGAAGACTGTGGCCATTAATCTTCTGACATCCACAGACCCCTCCTAATGTCAATAACAATGGTCTAACCGTACACAAATCTGAAAGTAAAACGTGCTCCAGTATTGAAGAGGATAATGAAATATGGCGCCATCACATTGCTATCGAAACTTAGAGAGGAGATTCGATACAAAGTTACCAGAATAAAAGCTTCACGTTTATGACTGAAAAATGGAAGCAAAATACACAGAGTTGAACAGTCAGTGTTATTAATGTCACTGGTAATGTCCCTGAGATACGTTCATGGTCAAAGCTTGGGCGCTGTTTCCGTTGTTCTGTTTTGTTAGGTCACGCCATTTCTGCATGTGTGTGGGAGAGGGAGAGAGAGAGAGAGAGAGAGAGAGAGAGAGAGAGAGAGAGAGAGAGAGAGAGAGAGAGAGAGAGAGAGAGAGAGAGAGAGAGAGAGAGAGAGAGAGAGAGAGAGAGAGAGAGAGAGAGAGAGAGAGAGAGAGAGAGAGAGAGAGAGAGAGAGAGAGACTGTATTGCGTATGTTTGTTTTTAGAATTATACACAGACAAAAAACGTAAAACGGAAATAAAATAAAGAAAAGGAAAGCAAACATTACACACACACACACACACACACACACACACACACACACACACACACACACACACACACACACACACACGTCTCAAAAAGAAAATAAAATGAAAGGAAGACAGAAAACAAAGGGAAATGGAAACACATGAGGAAAATTTACGTTCAAGAAAGAGATAAGAGGGAATTGGTTCTGATAGAGAGGCAGATGGAAGGAAAAAGACTCAGTAATGTTGCTAGTGCTGAGGTATTGGGAAACTTGACAAGAACATTAGGCAAACAAAAAGACTCGGTAATTATGTTGTTAGTGCTCAGTTACAGGGAAGCTTGACAAGAACATTAGGCAAAGGTATTGATGGGAATGAGAAGCCAAAACAGGAAGATGTGTTTTATAATATGACTTTCCACGTGTGGGTCTGATGGCGTCTTGCAGCTTCCCTTATTTCCTTACGTTCCTATCTACCCGTCACGCATTTGGCTTATAACCTTCCCTTGGCGATTATTAGAGGCTATCAATAACCTAATCAGTATACTCAGCACCACTCAGTATTAATCATTACTATATTAACATTTCCACGCCAGAGGAGAACGAAGGACAAATAGACGCTAAACTGACAGACAGCTGGCGGGGACATGACGACCATTCTTGCTCCTGATGGCGCTGTGACCGAGGCTGTGATGTTCGGCGCTACTGACGGTGCAGGTGGTATTGGTGGCGTGGTGATGGCGGCGATGTTATGCGTTATTGTTAATTGTGGTGGTGGTGGTGGTGGTGGTGGTGGTGGTTGTCGGATATATGCCGTTGTATGTAATTTAATTAACTTTATGTTTTTCAGTGTTAATCGTTTCTGAAAATGAATTTATTGGTTATGTATTTATTATTTTGATGATGGTGATATTGCAAGAGAGAGAGAGAGAGAGAGAGAGAGAGAGAGAGAGAGAGAGAGAGAGAGAGAGAGAGAGAGAGAGAGAGAGAGAGAGAGAGAGAGAGAGAGAGAGAGAGAGAGAGAGAGAGAGAGAGAGAGAGAGAGAGAGAGAGAGAGAGAGAGAGCACGGTGTCAGAGAACGAATAGAAAAACCACTCAATAGCAAATTCTCTCTCTCTCTTTCTCTCTCTCTCTGAAACACACACACACACACACACACACACACACACACACACACACACACACACACACACACACACACACACTCATATTGCTATTCGCAGGAGGAGGAGGAGGAGTTTTTGTCTTTTTTTCAATGACCTCTTTCATCATTTCTCGATATTCCTGATACCAGAGCTATTCTCAAACGTTGCCGAGCTTCGATTAAGTTCAAACAAAGCAATACAGAAATTAAATGGCACTGAACGACTGGCCAAATTAGAAACACATGTCTAATAGAGCTAATTTGTGATTCTCCGTGAGTGTGTGTGTGTGTGTGTGTGTGTGTGTGTGTGTGTGTGTGTGTGTGTGTGTGTGTGTGTGTGTGTGTGTGTGTTTCACTGTTTCATTTGCTGCAGTCTCTGACGAGACAGCCAGACGTTACCCTACGGAACGAGCTCAGAGCTCATTATTTCCGATCTTCGGATAGGCCTGAGACCAGGCACACACCACACACCGGGACAACAAGGTCACAACTTCTCGATTTACATCCCGTACCTACTCACTGCTAGGTGAACAGTGGCTACACGTGAAAGGAGACACACACAAATATCTCCACCCTGCCGGGGAATCGAACACCGATCCTCTGGCTTGTGAAGCCAGCGCTCTAAACACTGAGCTACCGGGAGTGTGTGTGTGTGTGTGTGTGTGTGTGTGTGTGTGTGTGTGTGTGTGTGTGTGTGTGTGTGTGTGTGTGTGTGTGTGTGTGTGTGTGTGTGTGTGTGTGTGTGTGTGTGTGTGTGTGTGTGTGTGTGTGTGTGTGTGTGTGTGTGTGTGTGTGTGTGTGTGTTTGGTGCCATTTCTTTGATAAGCAATGTTCAATATATCACTTTAATCCCAAATAGACATGTTACCGTTGTAAGCTATTGTCTATAAAATACGTATCTCTATCTATCTATCTGTGTGTGTGTGTGTGTGTGTGTGTGTGTGTGTGTGTGTGTGTGTGTGTGTGTGTGTGTGTGTGTGTGTGTGTGTGTGTGTGTGTTGACAGGATCGAATCATTTCACGTTTGCCTCTATTATTTTCGGTAATTAAAATGGTGCACAGCTAATTTCCAGGAGTTGCTCTTTTAGGAGGGAACGTGATTGCGATTATGTGGGAACTGAATGAGGTGACACCAGTATGCATTATAACTATTTCTGTTAATGGCATTTATTTACAGTTAAAAGCAACTTAAGTAACAAAACGCCAATGAAAACTGTTATTTCTGACTCAATGTACATCACTACTACTACTATCACTACTGCATAGCTACAATCCCTACTAATACAACAACTACAACCACCACCAACACTACCACTACTACAACTACTACTGCTATCACTACCACTACTACTACTAAAACTACTACTACTATTTCCCATCCTTGCTTTGTTGGAAGCTTGTAAAGATTCCACAGAGGACTTCACGGTTTTTTTTTTTTTTTTTCAACGTTATGGTCTATAGCACCTTTAGGCATACTTCAAGAATACATGTGGGAAACGTTGTCAAGCTTCCGCCCATTCGTGGCGCAGGCAATTTTATTTATATTGGTACCCATATTAGGGCCCGATTCTGGACAATATCCCCCCAGACAAAAACCCCCCGGACAAAATCCCCCTACCAATATCCCCCCTAGGACAATATCACCCCCCCCACCCATAGAAAAATCGAAAGTGTGAATTGCTACAAATTTCATTATACATTATATATTCATTTATTAATAACCTAACCTAACCTAACCTAACCTAGGGGGGGATATTGTCCTAAGGGGGATTTTGTCCTAGGGGGGATATTGTCTGGGGGGATATTGGTAGGGGGATTTTGTCCGGGGGGTTTTTGTCTGGGGGGATATTGTCCTGAAACGATTAGGGCCCATATCACCACCCAAGCGCATCTTTTGTGTAACCACCTAGAACCTGGGTATCATGGTGATATGTAGATAACTTTAAACCACTCGACAAACGGCATAGCTTCAAAGCGATATGTAGTGGGATTCGTACCTACGCGTGGACGTCTGCCAGATCTCACGTTCACCACCTTATCCACTAAATGTGTGTGTGTGTGTGTGTGTGTGTGTGTGTGTGTGTGTGTGTGTGTGTGTGTGTGTGTGTGTGTGTGTGTGTGTGTGTGTGTGTGTGTGTGTGTAATTCACCTCGGTCACCTTCTGGTGACCCAGCCAATCCTTCCCATTACGGAGCGAGCTCAGAGCTCATAGACCGATCTTCGGGTAGGACTGAGACCACATCATACACAACACACACCGGGAAAGCGAGGCCACAACCCCTCGAGTTACATCCCGTACCTATTTACTGCTAGGTGAACACACCCCACACATTAAGAGGCTTGCCCATTTGCCTCGCCGCTTTCCGGGACTCGAACCCGGGCCTCTCAATTGTGAGTCAAGCGTGCTAACCACTACACTACGCGGTGTGTGTGTGTGTGTGTGTGTGTGTGTGTGTGTGTGTGTGTGTGTGTGTGTGTGTGTGTGTGTGTGTGTGTGTGTTCATTTTCTGCTTACATTTTCTCCGAGCCACTTCAGGCAACCACTGACACATTAGCAGACAAGATCACAGAGTAATATATTCTTTTCTTGCAAGTCCTTTATGACTTCACCTGCTGGAAGGGACAGAGGTTTACTGTGAGGAAGTGGCCTTAACTTTCATTCTTCCAAATTAACGCGCGTTCACCTCTCCGCTGGGATACATTTGCGTCGCGTTTATGAGGCAGGAAGAGCAGATGAAGTGTGTCAGGTGCCAATCTATTATCGAAGTCCACTCAATACCAGCCACTCTTATGAATCTGCGGTCTGGTGTTCGAGTGCTTTGGAGAAACAGTTCAGTACTAAAAGGTGTGTGTCGTTGCTATGATGACGATCCTGATGAATGTTTCTTGAATATCCAGTGGTTTAGGGATCAGGAAAGCCAGGCCAATGTGACAAAAAGGCTGTGTTAAGCTCATATGTAAGTACTCTATAGCTGTAACAAGAGACAAAGATAAGTCTACCTCATATGTATCTACTCTACAGCAGGAACGAGTCGTGAAATCAAATATATCGGTCAATCCATGCGTAGACTAAACAGTATACACGTATGAAGAGCTTCGTGGGTCGAGACATGGGAAAGCTATAATTAAAGGTACTTGTCAGACCTACTTCCTTGTCTGAAACATCTCCCCACAAAATGAATCTCTACGTATTGGTGATGAAGGTAACTGAATCATATCTACATTATAACCAGACTGAAACATGCCACACAAAATGAAATCTATGCCTGTTGGTGATGAAGGAAACTGAATTACATCTAAATTATAACCAGGCTCTCGTCGTTATACCTAACCCAGACTTCAAGCTCGACATTTCTCTCAAGATAACCATGTTGATACAGAGCGGCTAGCTGGGTCCGTGCACCAGCCGGACCACGAGGATCAAGCAACAAAAAGGTAGCAACGGTGATATTCAGATACACATTTCCCCATGAAAACACGAATACACAAACGTCGTGCCACCGTCACTATATAACCATTATCAGTACTAAAATTGTCAGTGACTTCCCCCATCCGAGCATTGTTTATTTCAAGAGCAAACTGCGGAAATACCCAAAATTTGTGGCAGGCTTCACTCTCTTCTATTCTTTCTCTGTTAATTCAGCATCAGGTGGAGAAACCAGGCTTGTGAGAAGGCTATTTTATTCGAACACTTTACGGCGTCCGGGATAAAGAGCTTAAGAAGAATAAGGGAGTTGAGAATAAAAGTGAAGGAAGGGAAGTGAAGTGAAGTGAAGGAAGGAAGGAAGGAAGGAAGGAAGGAAGGAAGGAAGGAAGGAAGGAAGGAAGGAAGGAAGGAAGGAAGGAAGGAAGGAAGGAAGGAAGGAAGGAAGGAAGGAAGGAAAGAAGGAAGGAAGAGGGAAGCAGGGAAGGAAACACGGAAGAAGATAAGCTCTCAAAAAGTAGCTTATCAAAAACATACTGGTGATGGAAAGACGTGGAAACACTCTCACTCTCTCTCTCTCTCTCTCTCTCTCTCTCTCTCTCTCTTACTGAAAAGAAGAAAATAAATAAATAAACGTTGGCAGGATATCCAGTTAATGATTCTTTCACCAGAATATGACATGGGAGAACCAAAAACGAACAGAACTTTTCAAGACAGCAAGTAAGATAAGCAATTTAATCCAGAGCAGGAGAAGGAGAGAAAAGAAGAGGAAGAGGAAGAAAAGAGGAAAAGGAAAAGGAAGAGGAAGAGGAGGAGGAGGAGGAGGACGAGGAGAAGGATACTCACACAAAATCAATACAGTAAATGTTTAAACGAACAAAGAGAGAGATTCAAATAATAAGACGCAACAACTGAAGTAAAGCGTCGCCAGTAGTGTGTTCCAACGTGTTTCAATTTTACCTCGATTATTATTATGACTCTCCTCTTCCCCGAGGTTGTCCAAGAATAAAGTGAAGGAAACGTGCTATTGTTGTTACAGGACGCAGGCTAATTTGGTACTCTACACCAGCATAGTATCTCATCATCACTGCCTTTCATTATCTCTTTGGATGGATAAATGAATGAATGGATGAGGAGATGGATGAAAGGTACGTGGAGGAGCCTTCTCTCTCTCTCTCTCTCTCTCTCTCTCTCTCTCTCTCTCTCTCTCTCTCTCTCTCTCTCTCATTCCAACACTGACCAAATCTATATTCAAACCTCGAGTCACGCCTACTAGCCACCCACCACCACCACCACCACCACCACCATTACTGAACCCCTTTCACCAGTGCGCGGTAAACAGAAACTGACACCTCCATCACAGACCAGTCCCTTGGGAGAAGCCTTACTGGAATTGGACACAAGAACACCCTATCTACCGCACAGACACCGGACCCGCCAGCCTCCACCTTCACGTCACTTTGCGAGGCTGAGCAAGGTGTGGATTACTTCGGTTATCTCACTGTTAATTACTTCTGGCGACAGGTATATCCAGCTACCACGCGCCAGGTGTGTTAGAGTATGCAAATGAGGTATTATGGTTAAATTTGATGGTGTTGAGGGAGAGAAGGGGAGAGAGAGAGAGAGAGAGAGAGAGAGAGAGAGAGAGAGAGAGTCACCGCACGGAGCACGAGAACGGTGCTCAATGGTGGTGACGCCGTAGAGGTGCCGCGATCCCACGGGTGTCAGCATCAACGCACCTTCGCAGGACGCGTCTCCAGGATGTGGAACTTGTTCACGGCCGCGGTGCCTCACGTCCAGGAGATGAACACACACAGTGTCAAACTGATGGCACATAAGTGGAGACAGACACTGCCAACTCCTCTGACACTCTTTGTGACGTGACACTCAGTGTAGTGCAGTGCGTGAATAGTGCTAGTGAAGTGAAACGAATAGTGCTCCATTTACATGCTGACCATCTTGTATATTATCTATTTTTAAGTCCTGTAAATATTGTAGAGAAATAGATTGTAGTACCCTTTAGAATAGGTAGCACACGACAGTGCGCCTTTGGGTACATGTTCCTTTGTATTAAGTTTTGTTTAAATAAAAAAAAAAAAAAAAAAAGAAGAGAGAGAGAGAGAGAGAGAGAGAGAGAGAGAGAGAGAGAGAGAGAGAGAGAGAGAGAGAGAGAGAGAGAGAAATATTACATCCAGTACACTCATAACGTTTACTTGTTATAAAACCACCGCCCACGTACTAGTACCGACACCTCTCCTCTCCCTCACACAGAAGATTAAGACTGTACGAATTAAAATTAGGTTCTTTGATGTTTTACGTTTCCTTTGCCTTGGAGCAGGTGGGAGGGACAGGTGGGAACATCGTGAAAGGCGCCAACGAGACTGAAGTGCGTAAGATTAATTAATGTTCTTACTGAGATCGGGCAAGAAAACCGCGAATTTTTTTTTCTTTACCTTTTCCTTATTCCCTCACCAAGATACACACCAAGAGTACTTTTTAAAGTTAAGAGATGCAGGAAATAAATAAGAAGATAGAAAATTATGAAGAAAACGGCATTATTAAGCTTTTAGAAACATAACTTCTGCTACACCAAGAAGATTTTTAAAAAGAATACGAAACGCAAAAAAAGAAAAAAAAGAAATACAATAGAATGAAAATAATGTCATGAGATCTTGGAAATATAATGACTATCTTTACATTCAATAGAGGAGTTAATGTTATCTGATTCCCTTCAACTTCTAAATATTAAGATGCTCCTTCGCGACAACACGCTCCAAAAATCCAAAAACAACATCAGTGAAATATACAAGAATACAAAATATACGAAATTATAAACTGCACTCACTACCGGATGTATTTACTTAGTTGTAGTTTTACAGAGCTTGGGCTTTCTACTCGTGTAGCCCCGTCTCCATATCTACACTTATCCAATGTGTGTGTGTGTGTGTGTGTGTGTGTGTGTGTGTGTGTGTGTGTGTGTGTGTGTGTGTGTGTGTGTGTGTGTGTGTGTGTGTGTGTGTGTGTGTGTGTGTGTGTGTGTGTGTGTGTGTGTGTGTGTGTGTGTGTGTGTGTGTGTGTGTGTGTGTGTGTGTGTGTGTGCCGTATCAGAGGAGTGGATGGTAAACGCTCAGTGGGAGTAACTTTAATTGGGCGAAAGATATTTCATACTTAATTTATCATATTCTAATTGTTCATACATGTACATTAGTGAAATGAGTATAAATATGTATGTTCAGGGACAAAACCCAGAGAGAGAGAGAGAGAGAGAGAGAGAGAGAGAGAGAGAGAGAGAGAGTTAATATCTTCAAGGACACGGTTTTTAATATATCATAACGTTCTACATATCTGAAAATGACAAAATTCTTTCCAACATTTACCTAAATCATATTTCACTAATGGCTGCAGATCATCTCAGTGCATCTCAGCCACTAGTGATCAGCAATTAAGTCTCGGTAAAGGTTTAGTCTGTCGTGAATGTCTACCCGCCTCCACATGTCATTAAAACGTGTCAGATATTCACACCTTAATATCCACTCAGAAATCTTCACTTGAAATTAATCTTTTACACGACATCTCTCTCTCTCTCTCTCTCTCTCTCTCTCATGTATTCATTGTCAGTTATACAACGATAT
This sequence comes from Portunus trituberculatus, assembly GCF_017591435.1. Classification (NCBI taxonomy): domain Eukaryota; kingdom Metazoa; phylum Arthropoda; class Malacostraca; order Decapoda; family Portunidae; genus Portunus; species Portunus trituberculatus. The sequence continues at coordinate 15,480,362 of NC_059278.1, read as the reverse complement.
TTCTCAGTGAATTTCGGTATTTTTCCTATGATTTCTTTTTACATATTTTTAGAATTCAATACCAGATACATTTTTGCAGCATCTTCATCACATCAAATGAAGCAATTATCCTGCTTCCTAACTCATTTCGTGTTCTCCTGGTAAAACTATTCAATAATATTCTTTTACACGATATAATTTTCTATGTAGATTTTAATTTATACTCAAATTAAATTATGTAGTAATCCTCCTTTCTTCCTAAACCACTTCGGGACAAAAAAAAAAAAAAAAAAAAAAAAAAAGCTGTGTTTTGAGAATACTCTTAGCGTCATTAAGATTAAAACTACTATTAGCTGGCAATATGTATTTATCTTCCTTTTTTTTCTAAACCACCTCGGGAAAAAAGAAACGTTATTTGTTTTGCGGATGCCCTTAGCGTCATTAGGATTATAACTACTATATAACCTCCTACTAGCTGGCAATATGGAGTTATCTTCCTTTCTTTCTAAACCACCTTGGGACAAAAAAAAAAAAAAAAGTGATTCTTTTTTTAGAATGCCCTCAGCGTTATTAAAATGAAGACTATTACAAACTTCCCATTACCCGCCGAAGGACATTACATCAACAAAATGAGAAGCTCTTCCTTTCTACCCGAGCCCTTCCACTACAAAAAAAAAAAAAAAAATGTAACGGTAGCAGGATATCATTTGTAGAATAATACGAAAGAGAATTCCTACCTTGTTTACCTTTCTAGCCTCTGTCCCCTCCCCGCAAAATATAAATAAAAAAGGCAGGAGTGATGGGGTGGTTGGCTGTGGCGTTTAAAGATTACGTACTCTGGAAATGTGTGCATAGTCTTCACCCTTCTGCATTTTTCACATTTCCCAGGAAGATCCAGGATACCTTGAACCTGGAGCCCTGACAGGTAAACATTGCTAGCTGGGTGGAAAAGAAAAAAAAGGAAAACACACACACACACACACACACACACACACACACACACACACACACACACACACACACACACACACACTTGTTTATCTTCCTTTCTTTAATCGATCTTCTTTCTTTCCAAAATCTTTTCTTTGCTGCCACTAACTATCCTGATCTTTTATTTGTCAAGAAAAATAGACGAAGAGGAGCTGAAGGCGGAGTAGAAGGATAAGAAGGAAAAGGAAGACGAAGACGAAGAGGAGGAACAAGAGGGCGGAGGAGCAACAAGAGGACGAAAACCAAGAAGAAAATAAGAATAGAAATGGGGCAAAAGAATGAGAGAATGAAGGTGGAAAGCAGAAGGAAAAAAGGATGAAAGCTAAGACGAGGACAAAGACTCGAAGCCCGAGAGAGAGAGAGAGAGAGAGAGAGAGAGAGAGAGAGAGAGAGAGAGAGAGAGAGAGAGAGAGAGAGAGAGAGAGAGAGAGAGAGAGAGAGAGAGAGAGAGAGAGAGAGAGAGAGATTGTAGTAGTCATATTTAAAACCAGGACAAATTCTCAGAAACCTCAAGATCTCGACAGCCAACCTTTCCTGAGCTTATGAGAGAATGATTACGACTCTTTTCCCGCCACCATGACTCAACTTCTCCTTGCATATTTCAGACCAACAGGACACTCATTACCAGCTCGCGACAGCCTCCTTCTTTGTCTCTCTTTCTTCCTCTCTCTCATCTTCCTCTTCCTCCTCCTCTTACTTCTTCTTCCATCCTTCTTCGCAATCTTTCTCTTCCGTTTCCTCTTCCTTGACGTTATTCCTCCTTCTTTTCATGTACTTTCTTCAATTTAGCTTCGTTTCTCATCCTTTCTTCTCTCATTCGCTGTTTAATCTATTTTGAAAGAGAGAGAGAGAGAGAGAGAGAGAGAGAGAGAGAGAGAGAGAGAGAGAGAGAGAGAGAGAGAGAGAGAGAGAGAGAGAGAGAGAGAGAGAGAGAGAGAGAGAGAGAGAGAGAGAGAGAGAGAGAGAGAGTCAGACACATTGGCAGACAGACAGTCATACACACAAACAGAGAATAAGACAGAGAAAGAGACAGTGATAGAGAGAGATAGAGAAGGCGATGGAGTCTCCAGCGATAGGAACAAATGAGAGAGAAACAGCGAGAAAGGAAGCGGGGAGGGAGGGAGGGAGAGAGGGAGGGAGGAAAAGTGTCTGCGGTGGGTGGCTGTGGAAGGTGGTGGTGGTGGTGGTAGTCTGGTGGTGGTTCAGGCGCCAGTGTCCTCAAGCCAGTGGTGGAGAGAGGAGTACCGTCACAGGCCCCTCTCGCTCTCCTATCTCGCCTCGCTCAGTGTTCCTCCCGTCCGTCAGTCAGTCGGTGAGGCGGGAAGAGTTACAAGATGACAAACAAAACCTTTCTCTAGGATAACGTATGCTGGCCAATTTTTTATATTTTTTAATCCATTATTTTTCTCGACTTGACTTTTCCTAACACTGAGACATCGCTAAATGTCGCTCCCTTCTGAGAGAGTCGCGATGGATGTGATGTAGTGAGCGAGCGTGGTGACCGTGGACTGTTTGTAAGACCTGTTGCCCGCCACTTACTTATCTTCCCTCGCCACATGAGACAGGTGACGAAGCCGCAGTGCGATGAATGAGGAAAAGGACACGGCAAGGGAGTCCTCAAGTAGGTAAAGGAAAAAGGAGCATCTCTGTGAGTGGACTTAATCTACACACACACACATACACACCTTTCCTCCACTCCTGTCCACTTCATTCACCTGAGGGATGGAAGGGGACGCGCCAGACGAGTTCATGAATAGGTAAAAGAGGAAGGAGCATTTTAGTGAATGGACTATATCTACAGACAAACATTTCCTTCACCCTTGCCCGGTTTACTATATCAATTAAGGCGTAACGGACGACAACGAAGCGTGGATGAGGAAAGGAACATAGCAAGCATATTCTCGAGTAGGCAAAGTAAGACAGAAAACACCTTTGTGA
>NC_059278.1:15434955-15474955 GCF_017591435.1 Portunus trituberculatus | reverse complement strand
ATTGTTTAAAGAAAAAAAATATATAAGTGTCAGTAAATATATGTAGGATTTGAAATGTGTAAACGTGAACTAAAAACTCGAATTGTGTCATTAAAAAACGCTTCCTCTTATGATGTAACTTTGCTTTGTTGACCATATTTTTATTCTACGAGTCAGCCTTGCAACTGGAGAGCATGGAGAGTGCTCGGTAACATAAATAAAGCCATCGAGTGTTATGAAATTGACAATCTACAAAAAAGGATGAGTGGCTGAATTTGCACGCGAATATTAAGACACTTCGATTAAAATGCAAATATAGAAAATAAAATAAAATAGCAATGAAAAAAGCCCCTAACATCCTAAAAATATAAGTGAATAACATACATAATACTTCAATAAGAAAGAAAATTAATAAACAAACACACACATACACAAAATAAAAAAAAAAACACGCAGGAGAACAGCTAAACGACAAACTAGTATTTTAAAAGGATGATTAATTAATATTAGTGTTCCATGACAAAATTTTCATTGATACAAAAAAAAAAAAAAATAAATAAATAAAATAATAATAATAATAATAACACGGAAAAAAAATGACAAATTATTTTGCAACGCTAAGCTTTTTTTTTTTTTTGTAAGAGTGGAAAGCTGGCTAAGGGCAACATGAACGAAAAAAAAGGCCCGCTAAGTTGCCAGTTCTCTTGCAGGTCCGACAGAGTTAGGTAAAAGACGAAGATAAATGTCTTGAAACCTCCCTCTTTAATGAAATCAAGTCATAGGAAGTTGTAAATACAGAGGCAGGCAGGGTTGATGTCGGTCTTTCGTAGCAAAAAAAAAAAAAAAAAAAAAAAAGAGAGAGAGAGAGAGAGAGAGAGAGAGAGAGAGAGAGAGAGAGAGAGAGAGAGAGAGAGAGAGAGAGAGAGAGAGAGAGAGAGAGAGAGAGAGAGAGAGAGAGAGAGAGAGAGAGAGAGAGAGAGGAAGGAAGGAACAAAAGGCACACAAACAATAACAAATGTGAAAAAAAAGAACAAAACAATCATTCATTAATCTAAACGTGCGACGAAGAAATTAATATAAATTCTCCGTGACAAGAAATAAATCAATGAGTAAATAAAACGAAAAGAAAAACGAAAGCAAATAAAAGAAATGAATAAATAGCCATCACACTAATTCCCAAGCCTGAGCGACAAATCAACACCGGTCATGTCTTCCACGTCAAACACTTCACACAAATATTGCTTTCACGCTCCCTTTTTACTCTTTTCGTTATTCTCTTAATCGCACAACTAATATTTCATCCAATGTTTAATCTCTCGTGCGGCAGAGAGCTTAATACCGCTGAGAGATCAAGTGTTAAAGAGGAAAGCAGCGGAATAGGAGTAGGAAACGCACCACGATTGCATGCGTAAGCTATAAAAAGAAAAGAAAAACGATAATTACGAACAGCAAAGTGGCGAGGAGTCAAGCCATTAACATATCTAGGGATGAGGGTAAAATTTATGACCACCATTACAGCAATGAAGTATAAATAACTCCAAAAAATAGATTAAAACAAGAAAAATAGACATAACACATTCATTTGGTCATAAAACGTGAATAATGAAGGACTTACTGACACGAACATTTCAATTTGAATGTAAAAAAGCCAATCTGCACCAATGAATAATGGCATGCAAGGGAATTAACAAAGCAATTATCACGCAGTACAAGCTCTGTTCGTAAAATCGCCAGCAGAAATTGAGTAATATGCTCCTCCTTCCCTGCTTTTAGTCCCCGAGCAGGTGGCAGCCACACGAACACTGATGCGTAATTCTTTCCATGTGCAATATTAACCCCCTTCAGTACTGAGACGCATTCTTTGCCATGATTTTTTAGTATGATTAGATGATTTTATTTGCATTACGAAGGGTTTATGGAGGCCAAAAAATTAATGGCCAGTGTCTCTACTATTCTAATGAATGAAATCGCTAAATAGTAACCAGAATGAATATGAGAACGCGGCTTGGTACCGTAGGAGTTAAAGGAAAAAAAAATTTCAGCCTTTCTGGTTCTCCTGCACTCATCTCCCGGGTGTGTTTAACCTCTTAAGTACTGGGACGCATTTTTACCTTCATTTTTATGCACGATTAGACCGTTTTATTGACATTAGGAAGGGTCCATGAGGGTAAAAAATTAATGGCCAGAGTCTTTACTATTTCATTGCCCACATAAGTCTCTAAAGCCGAATAAAATCAGAATGGATATGAAAACGCAGCATGGTATTGAAGAAATAATAATAATAATAAAAAGAAAAATTCTCGGCTTTCTGCTTCTCCTGTGCTCATCTCCCGGGCGTGTTTAAGACTGCGTTGCGGATAAAACTTAAGTCCCTCTGTGAAATCTTTGTTAATACAGCCCCTGGGGAGTTGAGAGTGTGGGTAACGCTGACACACTGGGGGAAAACGTAGCGAATTGTTTTCTTCGACTCTCAACCATTTTTAGTGTTGTTATTTGACTGTTGAGTGTTGTTATTTGACTGTTGACTGTTGTTAGCTGTAAATCAATCGACTGTTTGTTCTTTACGTTGTTTTGTTTTCAACTGTTGATTACTGTTATCTGTAAAGCACTCGACTTTCTATTCTTTGTGTTGTTTCATTAGTCTGATGATGTTTATAAGTAATATCACTCGACCTTCAGTCCATTATTAGCGTTTTTATTCGGCAGTTGCCTATTAAGATGTTAGCCACTCGACAGTTCACTATACCCTGCCTTATATTACTCGACCATCAATCATTGTTACCCGAAACCTCCTCAATTATGGAATATCATCATCATTAGCGCCACTCTTCCCAACCATTAACTGTTTTGACATTGACTTTACTCTAACACTGACCATTCTTAGCATTGCGTCACTCTTTTTTACGTTGTAATCTATAGCGCCTGTAAGTTTACTTGAAGAGTTTTACTTGAAGAGCATGAGAAGCGTTATTTAGCTTTCACCTATTAGCGGGGCATGCAATTTTATCTATAGTGGTACCTATATTAGGGCCCATATCACCACCCAAGCGTATCTTTGGTGTTAGGCAATTACACCTCCACCTAGAAACGGGGTATCATGGTGACATGTAAGTGACTTTAAACCACTCGGTAAATGAAGTTTCACGACGGAACGTGATGGGATTCGAACCTACGCACGGACGTCTGCCTGATCCCACGCTCACCACCTTATCCACTACGCCAACGCCCCCCTGATTATTGACTATTCTTACCCTTCCTCATCCACACACAAACAAGAGTAAGTAACCCTTCTTAGCGAACTAGAGGACGTGAAATATAGGTAAAACTAACAAGAACAATGAGTCAGTATTTCACATCACTGACTCAAGAATGAATTAATGAAGATGTCAGGTACAAAAAGGAAGGTATGTATCTAGGTATACTGCCGCGTGTACACCTGATGGCTTCATGCAGCTTACCTTGAAAAAAAAAAAAAAAAGGAAAACGAGGACTAAAAAAAGAAAAAAAAAATAGTCTCTCTTCTCAAACTCTCCGTCAAGTTGGGGTAGATTGGCGCTTAGGGAATCAGACTCATGCTAATCATTCCATCCAGTGCTCGCAGCCTACACTCTCCATTCTGCATAGTAATGACCTACCGTGTGTCGCGCCCCCATTCAGCCAGCTTCAACGGCCAAATTGTGCTTCGTTAATTTGCAATATTGGTAGAAGCGAAAAGTTGACAAAAAAGAATTATCCTTGCAATATGTGCCACCTATCAATATGGAACACTTCCTTCCAGCCTGATGTGTGTGTGTGTGTGTGTGTGTGTGTGTGTGTGTGTGTGTGTGTGTGTGTGTGTGTGTGTGTGTGTGTGTGTGTGTGTGTGTGTGTGTGTGTGTGTGTGTGTGTGTGTGTGTGTGTGTGTGTGTGTGTGAGAGAGAGAGAGAGAGAGAGAGAGAGAGAGAGAGAGAGAGAGAGAGAGAGAGAGAGAGAGAGAGAGAGAGAGAGAGAGAGAGAGAGAGAGAGAGAGAGAGAGAGAGAGAGAGAGAGAGAGAGTTGGTATTTTTATGGAATAGGGGAAGTTGGGTAAGGGCAACATAAAATAAAAAGAAAGGGCCACTTGATTGCCAGTTTCCTAAAAGATTAAGAGAGTTAGTCAAAAATCTGAGATAAATGTCTTGAAACCTCCCTCATAAAAGAACTCAAGTCGTAGGAAGATGGAAATACAAAAGCAGGTAGGGAGTTCCAGAGTGTACCAGAGAATGAATGACTGAGTGCTGGTTAACTCTTGTATTAGAGAGTTGGACAGAATAGGAGTGGGAGCAAGAAGAAGGAATTGCGCAGCGAGGTAGGTGGGTATGGTTAGGTTAGTTTGGGACAGCATCATGAAGATACAGTGTGGGATTTTCTGCAGGTTTATCTTTGTAGCGTATGGTTATAAGTCTTCCAATACACACACACACACACACACACACACACACACACACACACACACACACACACACACACACACACACACACACACACACAGAACACTAACAAGTAATGACAAGAATCTTCGCCTCACCAAGCTTCACTTAACACGCTTCACAGTACGTGCCACCCTTGCACGACCTGGCAGTTAGCAAGGATTTGTAAGTACAGTCAGGTGTAATCAACCTGTTATTCACACATTCATCCTTTCATCCTCCCTCACATCCCTTCCCTATTGAGCTTCTCTGTCTTTCTCCCTCGCTTCCTGCAGTCCTTTCTCCCTCCCAAGCTTCATTTATTTCAGTTAGTAATGAATCTTCCTTTTTTTTTTTAATGAGTGGAGAGAAAACGTAGCATTCCAATTAGTAGCGAATATTAATAGTAAATGAAGGATGTTCGTTGAAAAGAATCCATGAAAAATCTTTGACGTTTGCCATTAAGAGTCAGTCAGGTGATGCGTCGAATCAAGAAACGCAAGCTTCTTAAAAAATAGTTCTGATAATCCCTTTTGTTCATTGTTGTTACTGAATTAATGTTTTTCTTAATGGTGTACTTCTATATTTTACTTTACTTCCTGTTTTAACTTCACCGCTGTTTCCTTTCTTTTCTTTTTTGACATTTTCTTTGCCTCAATCGTCCATCATGAGTCTCAGGTGTTAGAGAGGTATGCAAATTACCAAACGGAAAGCTATTATGAAGATAATCTCTCTCTCTCTCTCTCTCTCTCTCTCTCTCTCTCTGACTCCTGTAACTAAGGGGTGGGAGGGACGGGAGAAGAGAGAGGGTAAATAAAAACTGAAAAAAAGTAGAAAAGAGTGAGGGAGATGAGGGAAGAGAGAGACAAGGAGCAACGGTGGACTTGGTGAAGGGATGGAAAGCTTAAGATGACAGGAAGATAAGGAGGGAAAAGGTCAGATTGAAATATTACGAAGATGCTTCGGGTTATTCATTAAGACTTTTCATTCCTTTCCTACGCTCACTTGGAGGGAAATGGCGGTGAACGCTTCCTGGCTCCCGTTTACTGAAGATGCACCTTTGATTACGAGGAAAGACCGTGACCTAGTAAAGCTGGTAGATGTGATTAGCCGTGTGTGGAAGAAAGGTGCTTCTCGTGAACCTAAAGAGAAATAATGAGCTAGTATACGGCTAATTGAAAAGAACTCAGGTGTGCTACATAAATTAACAAGAGTAATTAATTTCTTTTCCTTCTACACACTTCTTTATATTATCATCCATTTTACCTTTTCTACACAAGAAGGGAGCAGGAGCGGGAGAAAGGTGCTCCACGTGTACCTAAAGATAAATTAAGTACTGGTATACCGACGGTTCACTGAAAAACACAGGTGCGCTTTGTAGATAAAGAAAGGAGTCATTAACTTAATTTCCATCTACGTACATTCTTCTATTACTATCAATGTTACGACTTTTATTTAGGAGAAAGCGCGCCTGGCTATTTGTTCTCTAGTCTGCTCGGAGAAGGTGCCGTTTGATCTCCTTGCCCCAGGGTGACGGCTCGCCAGACAAAGGTGAGGCAGAAAACGTCAAGGAAAGGACTTAGGGAGGCGAAGGAAGCATAAGTACACACGTGACTAAAGGAAAAGAAAAGTGATGTGATTTTGAAAAGGCTGTTGGCAGTGAGAGTTGAGTGCCATAAGAGAGAGAGAGAGAGAGAGAGAGAGAGAGAGAGAGAGAGAGAGAGAGAGAGAGAGAGAGAGAGAGAGAGAGAGAGAGAGAGAGAGAGAGTGTGTGTGTGTGTGTGTGTGTGTGTGTGTGTGTGTGTGTGTGTGTGTGTGTGTGTGTGTGTGTGTGTGTGTGTGTGTGTGTGTGTGTGTGTGTGTGTGTGTGTGTGTGTGTGTGTGTGTGTGTGTGTGATACGAGAGTCTAAATAAGAAAAATAATTAGTGGACATTAGAAAGGATAAACATACACTGAAAAAATAAAATAATAATAATAAAATAATAATAAATTAATAAAAAAAAGTGGAAAAGAAGATACAATGATTTCGCACCTTGGTTCAATCCTGTGTTATTGCTGCAGAGAAGCTGAGAAAATAAAAGAAAAAAAAAACAGAATTAAATAAAGAAGAGAAAAAAAAATATGCAAGACGGACAGAAGGGATGGGATCTTTATTGCAGAAGGGACGAGAGAGGAGAAGAGGAAAAAAAAGAGAAAAAAAAAGGAATGGGGTGAAGGGACTGTGGTGAAGGGTAAGTGAAATATGAGAAGAGTAGTTGAGCATGAAGGGGAAGAAGGAGTGAGGAAGGAAGGGGACAGGAGCGTGCAAAAGGAAACACAGGACCAGAAATAGATAAACACTATTCTGTCACGAGACTTCCCTGGAGACAATTTAAAGACAGATAAATTTAGTACAATATTCTCTCTCTCTCTCTCTCTCTCTCTCTCTCTCTCTCTCTCTATTGGAAAACGGGAAGAAGCGAAATTAAAAAAAAGTCTCATTGAAAACTTGCTCGTCATTCCTTCCCTTCCTTCAATCGAAACTTGCCGTATGTCCTTCAATTGTGTTCGTCGTCCTCTTCCTTTCTTCCCTTCACTATCTTCATCATTTCTTCCCCTTCACTGCTATCATCTTTCCTTCACTATTATCATTTTCCCTTCGTTGCCATCATCTTCTTCTTCACTTTATTATTATCATCTTCTCTTCACTATTATAATTTTTCTCTTCATTACCGTCATCTTCTCCTCTTCCTTACTATCATTATCATTTTCTTTCCTTGACTATCACGATCATTTTCCTTTCTGTTCCATTTTTTCACTATCATCATCATTTTGTGCACAACTCTCTCTCTCTCTCTCTCTCTCTCTCTCTCTCTCTCTCTCTCTCTCTCTCATCACTATCTGTATTATGTCCAGCAGGCGTATTAGTTGGAATAGGAAAATTATTAATTCTTTTTCCTTCTCCATCTTCCTCATTTTCTTTTTCATCTCTTCTTCTCTTCTTCCTCCTTTCCTACTTCGTTTTCCCTATTTCAGTTTTTTTTTTCATTCATTCGTCTTTAATTCTGTTTCTCGTATTTTCTTTTACGTATTTATGTTTTTTTTTCTTATTATTATTCTTGTTCTTATTCCTCGTCTTCTCGTCTCCTCGTCTTCTTCTCGCCACCATCTCCTCCTCCTCCTCCTCCTCCTCCTCCTCCTCCTCCTCCTCCTCCTCCTCCTCCTCCTCCTCCTCCTCCTCCTCCTCATACTTCACCACTCCCACCACCACCACCTTACTGAACTAACCCTATATATATATATATATATATATATATATATATATATATATATATATATATATATATATATATATATATATATATATATATATATATATATATATATATATATATATATATATATATATATATATATATATATATATATATATATATATATATATATATATATATATATATATAAATATAAAATAAATAAATAAATAAATGAAATAAAATAAAGAAGACAAATTTTAATCCCTCCTCCCCCTCCTCTTCCTCCTATTCCTCCTCCTCCTCCTCCTTCTTCTCCTCCTCCTCCTCCTCCTAGCATAAAAAACTCTACCAAATAAGAAAAAAATAGAAAAGAAAAATGATTAATCACTTCTTCTCCTCCTCCTCCTCCTCCTCCTCCTAGCATAACTAACTCTACCAAATAAGAAAAAATAGAAAAAAGAAAAATGTTAATCACTTCTCCTCTTCCTCCTCCTCCTCCTACATCATTACCAAGTCTCCTTTACCAAAAACCTACGCCATCACCCCCAACGACCAGCCCCCCCAAAAGTACCAAACGTTTCTCGCCCTTACTTATTTGATTTTCTGCGTCACGTCACGTCACACGAAGCGGTAATCGAACCCTGGCCACCCCGTGCTCGTCCTCTCACAAAAGTAGCAAGTGAATCAAAGCCGGCTGATCCATTTGCTATTACGAGCTAGGCGGGAAGGTACTCAAGTGATGAAAGGGTTGGGTAAAGTAACAGGTGGTGGTGGTGGTGGTGGTAGTAGTAGCAGTAATAGTAGCAGTAATAGTAGTAGTAAAGATAATGGTGGTGGCTGTCAGTGGTAGGTGTTAGTTGTGGTGGTGATGGTGGTCGTAGTTGTGAAGATGGTGGTAGTGGTAGTGTTGTTATTCAGGTAATGACAATGGTAATGTGGTAATGGTAGCGGCGGTAGTGCACATAATGGAAACAACGATGATTACTGTACAGTGATGACACTTAACAAATGACAAAATCACGAAACAATTTCACCTCAGTAACTTTCGCCACTAATGCCGTTCACTTCTCCCCGTTCCTCTCTTTCATCCGACATCAAATTAAGCGGTATTCAGAAACACTCATCAGGATTCTTTTCAAAGGCCTCGGAGATTATTGGCTCGTTTCTCATGTTACTTTCCTTACCGACAACGTACAATCCTTCTCAAACTATTACTAGAAACATAAAAATCACCTTAAAAGAAAAAAAAAAAAAACTTTAATAACTCCAATAACTCTGAAAAAAAAAAATCACTCGAGACAAGACGAGGAAATATTCAAGAGTAAGAATAATTATCAAATGGAGTAGGAAAAATTACTACATAGAAATTTCCGCTTTTTTTTTTCTTTATTTTCTAAGTAAAGAGGTCACTTACGTACGGGAACGAGAGGGAGAAGAAAGACAAGCTGAGGAGTCAATCCCTAAAGAAAAAGAACAAAGGAATTAGCCAAACTTTTAGGATAGTTGCCACCAAACCTTCCTATTGCAACAACTCTTTAGCCGCCGTGGTACAGTGGAACCATGCGCGCTTTGGGGTCCGAAGGGTCTCCAAGCGCACGGGTCCGAATCCTGTCCATGGTCCGAGTGCAGGTTGGGCTTCCTCACTCGGGGCAACGGTTTCCTAGCGGGTAGGCTTTGAGATAGGAGGTACCCCAAAAAGTATCTCCTTTAGCCTACATGGTATAAAAAAAAAAAAACTCAAGTCATAGGACGGACGGATATACAAAAGCAGGCAGGGAGCTCCACAGTTTACCAGAGAAAATGAAAGAGTGAGAATACTGTTTAAAGCTTCAGAGAGGTGCACAGAACAACGATGGGAGGAAGAGAGGAAGAAAGGAAGTCTTGTGGACGTAAAGACAGACCCTTTCACTTCCACCTTTATCACTTAGCGTTGCCAGAGAGTGAAACAATCGCCTGCCACCCACCACCCCATCCCACAGCCCCAGCGGAAGGGATTGGCTGGTGTTTGTTTCGGATACGAGTCGAAGCAGGCAGTTCACAGTTGGCGATTCCCTCTTTGGAAATATTAAATGCGATTGGTTAAGATTTATTTCGGATACGAGTCACGGTTGGCGATTCACTCTTTAAAGTAGGAGTGTAGGGAACATGGGAGTGAAGGAGATTGTACATTACTCGTACTACCAACATTACATTTCCCACACGCCCTGCAGTCACGCCAGCAACTCAATATTAACTTGTGACTTCCTCGTGAGTTGAGAGCATCGGGCCACGCACTGCTGATGGGAAACTTAAATAAAAAAAAAATAAATAAAAAAAAAAACGGGAGTATAAACAGCAGCTGGTTCATCTCGCTACGGGGATTACTGGGAGTCTTGTGCTCTTAAGGGATATGCTGGTAATTAAAAGGAAGGAGGTGGAGCTGATGGAGGTCACGGGTTGAGGGAGGAGAAAAAAGTGAAAGAGAAAGATGAGGAGAAAGAGAAAAGTCACAATATTGAAGTTTAGATTAAGACGAGCGATAGGATGATGATGATAAGGAAGAGGAGAAAGAGGAGCAGGAGGAGGAGGAGGAGGAGAATGAAGAGGAGGATGAAAGGAACGCGGAGGGAGAGAAGGAAGAGGAAAAGGAGGAAATAATCTGACAGAAAACGAAAACCAATTATGTATGTAAAACGTCGACGTATTAATATATAGAAACACTAGCTTCCCTCCACTCTCTCTCTCTCTCTCTCTCTCTAACGATCAACTGAGTACACTTGTGTCCATAAACCGCATGCAAACCATTTCAGTGTGTGTGTGTGTGTGTGTGTGTGTGTGTGTGTGTGTGTATATACGTATTCCACGCACAGGCAACCCTCAAAGTCAGGTCATGAATAACGAGAACTGGAGGGAATTTGGGCTGGCTGGATGAGACGGCAGGACTCGGGAAGGACGGAGGGATGGAGGGACGGAGGGATGGAGTGTTTGTGGGGGAGCGGGAGGTTTGAGGGAGCACGCGCATGTTATAATTATTGGTGTAAAATCAGTTCTCCAGCAGGCCACGCAGTCCCTTTTATCCAATGCCTTATCGTAACACCGCGTCAGCACTCTCGTCGCTCTGCTCTCTCTAGTTCGTGACTCTAATGCCCTCTTATGTTGCAGAGAGAGAGAGAGAGAGAGAGAGAGAGAGAGAGAGAGAGAGAGAGAGAGAGAGAGAGAGAGAGAGAGAGAGAGAGAGAGAGAGAGAGAGAGAGAGAGAGAGAGAGATTAGAGAAAGAGAAAGATCATTTCTAAAGAGAGAGAGAGAGAGAGAGAGAGAGAGAGAGAGAGAGAGAGAGAGAGAGAGAGAGAGAGAGAGAGAGAGAGAGAGAGAGAGAGAGAGAGAGAGAGAGAGAGAGAGAGAGAGAGAGATAAAAGAGACACGAGACAAAGCGGTATTAGTATGAATCTTTCCTTCATTAGGCTTCACTGCTTTGAAGCTTCAGTTTCTATGTATAAACGTTTAGAACTTCAAGAGACACTGTGAAAACAAAAAAATCTTTACTTGAATACCCTCTTTGTCCTCTTACTCTTCATCTCTCTTCACTCTTTATGTTCTCGATTTATTTTTGACTCCTCTTTCACACCAGTCCATTTATTTTCTTCTTTTTGTTCTATCTTCTCATCCTAACCTCCTCTTAAGGCTTCTCCCTCTCCTTCCTCTTCTTCTTCTTCTTCTTCTTCTCTCCTCTTCCTCCTCCTCCTCGTGTGTCTACCCTCTGACATCGGATCCAGGTACCCAACACTGCATCACTAGGGACGCCAGACCACCGCAGCTCATTTGCCACGCTCATTAGTAGTATTGTGTGTAATAGAAGTAGACAGCCCTCTTATTTTCCTTTCCAATTCCGTGTAGTTTCTTCTATACAACATTTCTATACGCCGTTTCCTTTTTTTTTTTTCTGGAGGGATTGGGGGGTGGAGAGGAGCCTTCTTTTGTGCTACCCTGCCTCTCCCACTAACAGAGTAGAACATTTACCTAAACAGCTGCGTAAGTGACTAAGGACCTCTGGATTTGTTGCTGTTTTAGACTTCTTTTGTGTTCCTTTGTATTTCTCCCAATCCTCCTCCTTCTCTTTTCTTCTCATCCTTCTCCACCTTCCGTTCTCTTTTCGTCTCTGCTTTTCATTTCTATCACTACGCGCTGAACATCTCCCAGACAAACAGCTCAGTGAGGACCAACGTGTGTGCTGACGTTTGTTCTTCCTTTGCGTTCCTTTGTGTTCCTCGTGATCCTTTCAGTTATTTCTTTATGTAAGAGGGGAAACAGGCCAAGGGCAACAAAAACAAGTTAAAAGGAAAGGGCACTCCGAGGCTGGTATAGAAGTCATCACATATTTTTTTTAGTTGTAAATCTTAAGTGAAGAATGTACGTGTAGCTGTGTGCATGTAGTTTTGTGTGAAGGAAGAGAGTTGTCTTTAAAGTGGGGAAGCTGTGACTACTCCCTTGTGCTGATTGGCAAGCGTTTCTTTTTAGTTTTACGTTAGTTGTTGTCGCCACGATCTCTCCTTGTTAGAGCGCAATCCAGAAAGAAAACGGAGAAGATAGAAATAAAAAAGAAGAAGAAAAAAAAGTCACCCCTGTCTTAAGCAAGGCCGCAATCCATATCATTCTGGAAAAAAAAGTGGAGAGAACAGGAGGGATGGAGGCGGGAGAGAGAAAATGCGAGGTCAAAAGGTAGAGTGGTTATGAATATGATTAATTTTTGGATTATTTTTGAGGCATAGAAATGAAGAGGTGTGTTGTTTTTCAATCTCCTTGACATTGTTTTGTGAGAAGGTGGTTCCACACACACACACACACACACACACTCTCTCTCTCTCTCTCTCTCTGAAGGAAAGTTAAAATGTGCTCGTATCCTTAAATTCATAAAGTTTAAATGAGCCTTCAATTTTCTGGACAAACCCTTGCAGTCTTCCTTCAGTTAAATTGTCTTGGTTATAAATTCATCCGTTTATCAAGTTTGGTGAAAAGTCTTATCTATTTTTCTCTTTCCAAATTCACTGTAATTTACTCAGCAGTGTTCATCATTTGCCCAAAGAATGAGGTTAAATTTCACTGACCCTCTTTACTCTTTACATTCATGCAGTAGATTGTAATAAGCTTTGCCTACTTAACTCTATCCTACATTCTGACCCGCTAAGAACGTAGATTGAGATTACTATTCTCTCTCTCTCTCTCTAACCTTTCATATTCCCACTAACTAGTCCTTCAATAACGTCCGTGTTTCACCTTTATGCTATATATGAATGTAACGTGTAATTAGCACTGCCTCTTTAAGCAATACATAATACATAATCCTAAACAACAACCAGTCGCTTTGTATCGTGTCGCATCGTGTCCTACTTTTCATTCACTCGGTCCGCTCTCGTAACAAAGATGGCTGACAAAGAGTGGGAGGTGTTAGGGCTAGGCAGAACAGGTGGTTTGGGGATTACCTGCGTCGCCTGCGGATACCTGATGCTCGGCCGCCAGGTGTGACCATTACGGCTTCCACTGTTCTGGGCTTCCCTTTGTTCCCGCCAACGTAAATCACCACCAAAACATTCTGTACCTTTTGTCTTCTGCCTATTTGTCTGTCCGTCTCTCTCCTTATCAGCGTGTGGGGGAGGTTGTGGGTCGGGGGTGTTTGTCTGTCCGTGGTGGGGAGACGGTGGGTTTTAGTGGGTTCATCCGTCAGTCTGTGCGTTTGTTTGTATGGCTGTTGACAGTAAATGCTCATATAATATTACAAAGCAAATACTGATGGATATTTTATTGTCAATATATTTATTCAAGCCTTAAGCTTCGCACTCGTCCACTCCAGTGAAAAGTAAGGAAACGGACATAAAACACATTTAAAACAACACATATCTATAACACCAACGTGCAGATTAAACACTAAACAAGAAGCTAATTAATGTAATACGCTCTTGTTGTGAAAGCCTCATAGACTGACTAAACAAGAGTAAACAAGAGCGAGTGTACGTGGGAGTGGAGGCTGAGAATGGAAGCGTCGGGATGAGGGAACTGCTGTAAAAACAAAAAATACAAGTGTAGCAGAGGAGAGAAGTGACGTCCAGGGTGACAGGTAGGTGTAGGAGACAAAAAAGTAAGCTGGGGTGAAACAGATAGGCGTATAAAAGACAAGAGGGAGAGTGTGGTGAAAGAGACAGGCGTAGCGGACAAGAGGGCAAAGTATGATGAAAGAGGTAGGCGTATGAAGCAAGAAGGAAGGTGCGGTGAAGAGGTGATCAGATAAAGGCACTGACAGGTAGGTAGATTTGCAGGTGAGCGTGGGCAGATACTCAGGTGTAAGGAACAAGAGAGATGAAGTGACGATACGAAAACTTGTATCTTTTATCACCAAACATTCCTCACATTACCTTTTCATCACCTCAACAGATACAGTGAATACAGAAACAACATAACACCTTTTCTTTCCACACCACTTTTGCATTGTGTCTTAAAGATGTAGGAGGGAAAAAAGATGAAGATGAAGCAGGCTTAGGGGAACAAGACGGTAAGTTCCTGTAAGCTGTGGCGAGAGGGACGGCGTTGAGGGTGGGTTGGGTTTCACTGGCACACGGAAGGCAGGAATGTGGGATAGCTGGAAGGCTGGACTGAAAATCTATTATCTAACACTATCAGAGCTTCGTAAGCGTGAGAGGAAGGGAGGAGAGGGAGGGAGGGAAGGAGAGGAGAAGTGAGAGGAGAAGTGAGAGGAGAAGTGGTTGGTTTGGGTGCTTGTATGAGAGAGAGAGAGAGAGAGAGAGAGAGAGAGAGAGAGAGAGAGAGAGAGAGAGAGAGAGAGAGAGAGAGAGAGAGAGAGAGAGAGAGAGAGAGAGAGAGAGAGAGAGAGAGAGAGAGAGAGAGAGAGAGAGAGAGTTTTGATTTGCAGCGTTTTCTATTCTATCTTTTGTTCTTAATCTCTTCCTTCTCCCCCTCCTTTTTTTCTTTTTTGGTTCTCATAGTTTTATATTCCTTTTCCTTTTTGTTGCTTTGTTCACTTTCTTGTTCTTTTCAACCTATTTTTTATTCGCTTTTTCTTTCTTTCCTTCAATTTTCTGTCATTTCCTCTTTACTCTTCTCTTCTCCGACCACCTCTCTTTCTCTTTGGCTTTACTCTCCTTCTCCTCCTCCACTTATTCTCTCTCATTTTGGTTGTCGTATTTCTACATCTCCTCTCCTTGTTGCTTTCTCTTTCCTTCTTATTCTTTTCTTCCTTTCTCCACTACTCGTTTTTCTTCCTTGCTTTTCTTCTACTTTCTCTCGTTACCTTCTCCATCACCACCGCCATCACCTCTTCATACGGCGCGGGATAGCGAAAAATTCATCGTTACGTGTATCAATTCAAAGATCAGGACTGCTTCCTTCCTTCGCTCTTTGCCATCAACGGGGATCATAACACTGCCTTTGAGCCCCACAGCTTTCCCGGATCACTGGCGCAGAGACTGGAGATGAAGGTGTCAAGCGAGGCAGATCCACAAGAGGGTTTCTACGGGGGTGTCCGTGTGCTTGAAGGCTTGTTAGCGGGCTCAGGGCGAGAATAATACGAGCTTTAGTGGAATTCTACGTGATCCCACAACGCTATCTATTGCTTTGGCGCGACAGGGGAGGTCTGGCGTGGTTTATTATGAGATGTGTTGCTGTGGGTTTACCAAGCTGTCTTGGTGTGGGTGTTTGTATTGGGTGTCTATGTAGTATGGTTTGAGTGGTGGGTGTTGGTATCGGCTATCTATCTATTTATCTTTTTATTTGTCTGCCTATCTATTTATTTATCTATCACTAATATGCTTTTTTTTGGTTTATTGATGAGTGACACGAGATCTTTCCATGTTAGTGTTAGATCAATAAGTATACATAGATAGATAGACAGATAATCCATACCAACACGTATCTATTTGTCTTATCTACTTATTTATCTATCATTAACATGGTCTATGGTTTATTGACGTGACATTATAAGGCTTTCCGTTTTCATTTTTCGAATCATTTACATTTTCGTCTGCGGTCACATTCAACGAAAAGAAAAACGATAAAAAGAGGAAATAAAAAGAAAGAAAGATGCTTATAGGGGAACAAACTTGACCAACAGACTACAGGTTGATACAAGGAAGCGTCTTAGTAACACTGAGTCACCGGGTAAACCAAACCAACCCCGCCAAATTACCGGCTAACCACCATTTCCACCATGAAGCTGAATGAAGTCTAACAACCTCCTTTATCCTTCAGTCTGCAATTAAGATACAAAATCACCGAGGTCCCTGTCTGGTATCCTTCAGACAGCGCCTTCTGTGACATGAACCCTGAGGAAAGGACGGCAAAAACGGGAAGGACAACCAAGGGATTCTGTATTGAGTGTCCTTGAGTTCGTAGCGGCATTGCGAGGAGAGACTCAAGTGGTGCTGGTGTTAGGAACGTCAAGATCAAGATTTAGTTCAGCTAAAATCACGTTCTACCTTTTCTAAACTGGCTACATTCCGTCTTTTCAAATTTGTTCTATTTCTTTCAAACTTGTCCTGTTCCCTTTCAAATTTGCCATACTCCCATTCAATTCATTCTAATTCTTTCAAACTTGGTGTATTTTTTTTTAATCACTGGTCACTCAGACATATTCTCTCTCTCTCTCTCTCTCTCTCTCTCTCTCTCTCTCTCTCTCTCTCTCTGATCTGTTTTTTAGTTCATCCATGATCATTTTGCAAACTTTTGTAATTGTTCTTTTTAGTTCATCCATGATCATTTTGCAAACTTTATGTAATTGTTCTTAATACTGTTTCTCTCTCTCTCTCTCTCTCTCTCTCTCTCTGCCTATGGTTTATTTGACAGTAACAGAATGGAGTTTTGCACGTTGAGTAAATATTTATAACGCCACTGAAATCAAAACGAACGATATATATATTTTTTTCCTTTTGTTTTTCAAGGCTTATGTTTCCCCCCCTTTTGTTTTTTCAAAGCTTATGAGTTTTTTTTAGGAGAGTTAACGAAACAGGGTGGAAAAAGTGTAGAGTGAATATTGAGAACACCAGTAAGAGTAAAAAACTAATGATGAAGTTGTCAATATCCACCGTTTTTTTTTTTTTTTTTTTTTTTGAAGAGCATGTGATTCTGCTATCAGTGAAATTCTAATCTGGCAGTGTTGACCGTGATGAATGTAACCAGCGGGACCAACAACGGAAGGACGAAATGCACTGCTAAATAAACTAATCAACCAAACTAATAAATAAATAAATAAATAAAAATAGAAATAAAAAAAAAAACATTAGCGTCGTTAGAGTCGTTCAGGCGAAATAAGAGAAACAGCGCTCTTACCAGTTAAAAAAAAAATCTAGAAGTGCAATGATGGATGAACAGATTGAATGAGAGGGTGTGGAATGGAAATCTGCAGGGTGACTGAGATAAGGTAAGAGTTGTTATGTCTACACCAGTCAAAGGAAGCAGCGCAATGGTAGATCAGTGAATTAACTTCCCTTCAGAGAGAGAGAGAGAGAGAGAGAGAGAGAGAGAGAGAGAGAGAGAGAGAGAGAGAGAGAGAGAGAGAGAGAGAGAGAGAGAGAGAGAGAGAGAGAGAGAGAGAGAGAGAGAGAGAGAGAGAGAGAGAGAGAGAGAGAGAGAGAGAGAGAGAGAGAGAGAGAGAGAGAGAGAGAGAGAGAGATCGTGACTTGACTTTTACATAATACGATAAGTTGAAACAGTTGTATTGTTGTTATTATTATAATGATTATTATTATGATCATGATTATTGTTATTACTATCATTATCATTATTACTACTATTATTATTATTATTATCATCATTACCAATCAATATTACTATCACTATTACTTCTACAACTACTACTACTACTCCTACTACTACTACTACTACTACTACTACTACTACAACTACTACTCCACTTCTATTTACGAATATATCTACCGTACAAAAATCCACACCATTAAAACCACAGCACCACCTCTACAAACACCACCAAGACAGAAAAACAACAACACACACATTAAAAGATTACACCCTCCAACAGACACCCAGCGTAACCCGTAGTGGCATCTCAACAACTAAACTTCCCAGGATGGTTTGGTATTAAGGAGACACGTGTCAGACACCAGAGAAACGGTTAACGAGGCGAGAGTCCCTACAGGTGAAGATAGACAAGTGAACGTTGCAGTGTTCTAATCAAAGGTCGTTAAGTGTAATAGTGCTTGAATGGACCGACTCTCCCGGCATGATAGCGATCGCAGCTGAGGCTCATGCACGCGTGGGGGAAATAGATAGACTGTCGAGTACCGGGGACTGACACAAGGGAGAAGCGAGTGATAGATTCAGCCTCTCCTGCAGTAATTCCTCCCTCTCTCTCTCTCTCTCTCTCTCTCTCTCTCTCTCTCTCTCTCTCTCTCTCTCTCTCTCTCTCTCTCGGACCTGCATGGGAACTGGCATCTAAGTGGGCCTTTCTTTTTTACTCTTTCTGTTGCCCTTGACCAGTTTTCTCTTCTCTATAATATAAAAAGAAATATCAAGTAAAGAAGCATCAGGGTGGAAAAGACGAAGGTATTAATGAGGGAGCTAAAGAAGATGAAGTAGAAAGCTCGTTGGCTGGTTACAAAGAAGCAAGGACAGCAGAAAGTAGTAATATTATCAGTGTGGCGTGGCTTTGTCTGTCTGTCTGTCTGTCTGTCTGTCTGTCTCTCTCTCTCTCTCTCTCTCTCTCTCTCTCTCTCTCTCTCTGTGTGTGTGTGTGTGTGTGTGTGTGTGTGTGTGTGTGTGTGTGTGTGTGTGTGTGTGTGTGTGTGTGTGTGTGTGTGTGTGTGTGTGTTTTCTCTCTCTCTCTCTCTCTCTCTGAAAAAATGCGGACACGACACAGGGAGGCGGTCTTTAACTGTGCTCGTGTCTATTTTCTTCAACTCCTACTTGGTCGTTTCTCATCCTTTTCTCTCTTTCCAAAACTTACGTAACGTTTCTTTTTCCTCTTTCCGCTCCAAATGGCTGAGTTTTTTTTTTTTTGCAAGGCACTTTTCCGCACGGGATCACAAAGCATTACTATTTTTCATCTATGCGTCAAAATCCTGGGAAATCATTATATAAAAGTGCGTTCGTGAGTGCGTGAGAGCCTTTCCATGCGTGGCGTCATGCTTCCCTGCTGATGAAAAATATGAAGCGTTCCAGGAATCGACTATTTTACACAAATTTAAGCCGTGGTGAATGGAGAGGACAGTCATGAGTGGCCAAAGAAAACGACTTTCAAACGCGACACACTAATGGGGGACTGATTCATTTCTATTGGCATGACTGACTGAAATGTTTATCTATCAATCTTTCTATCAATCAATCTATGTTCCAGGGGGAAATAACGGCGAGGTATGGCTGGAAATAAAATATGTAATAGATGTAACGTGTGTGTGTGTGTGTGTGTGTGTGTGTGTGTGTGTGTGTGTGTGTGTGTGTGTGTGTTTTCATCCTTGTCACTATATTTTTTTAGGTTTTTATTTCTCTCTTCCTTTTTATTTTTTTAAGTTCGTTCAGTTTTCTCTCCATTCATCACAACATTCTGATCTGTGTGTGTGTGTGTGTGTGTGTGTGTGTGTGTGTGTGTGTGTGTGTGTGTGTGTGTGTGTGTGTGTGTGTAACTGTGTGTCTGTGTGTGTGTGTGTGTGTGTGTGTGTGTGTGTGTGTGTGTGTGTGTGTGTGTGTGTGTGTGTGTGTGTGTGTGTGTGTGTGTGTGAAGGATTTTAAAGAGGTAGAGATAAACCGTACCAATAAAAATCACACAAAAATCAATCAATCATCTACAGACCACAACCCACTCTAAGCAAGTCTGAAGCAAGTTAATTTTTCTTTATTCTGTTTTTCTTCCTTTTTTTTTTTTGACGCCGGAGTAAATTTGACAGACTTTCCTCACAACTAATGGCCTGACAGCTTTGAGAGAGAGAGAGAGAGAGAGAGAGAGAGAGAGAGAGAGAGAGAGAGAGAGAGAGATTAACCAGAACGAACCATCTGTGTGATCAATAACAACAATAGTGATGAAAGAACAAAGCTTCAGAACACGGAAGAGATTGCCGAGAGAAAACGGAAGAAAAAGAGACACGGTAGCGAGACGAGACAATGAGTGAGACAGTGACGAGGACTCAAGAATGGTGGTCTTAATGGTGATCACTGTTTGGTGTGCTGTGGTGGTGAGAGTCAGTATCCTTCTTCTTCTTCTTCTTCTTCTTCTCCTAAAATTATTCGTTTATTTTCTTTTGTTCATTTTCTGATTCTCCCTGATCTTCTTTTTTTATTATTCATTATATTGCTTTTATTTTTTTTGGTTTGCTCACTTTATTCTTGTTTTTTTCTTGTTCTAGTTCTTGTCCTTAGTTTCTTTTACCCCTTTATATTTTTTCTTTCATTTTTTTTCTTCTCGTAAAATTACCACCTCATCTTTCCTTTCATCTCCACCTGCTTGTTACTCCCCCTCCTACACACTCCCAATGCACGGTTTCTATGCCGCGGAGGACTAGACGGAGGTACAGAAGCGAGGCATGGCCAGACGCACACTATCACGGGGCAAGTCACGCATCTCTGAACACTCCTGAACCATTTCCCTGTTTCGCGGGGAACTGAATCATGTAATACTACTGAATATAGCAAGAATCGATAAGTGGATCATGGGAGCAGCGAGAGCCAAGGCTTGCACACTCTACGAGACAGAACTATTCAATTAAAAGAAAGAGAAACTAGAAAACTCAAATAAAAATAATAAAAGGATGCTACATAGACACTGCGTTTCAATGTTTACTGGGTCAGAAGGAGAGCAAGAGCCATGACCGGGACACTCGAGGAGACAACTTCTTGATTAAAAAGAAAAGAAAAAACTAGAAAATGCAAATAAAAATAATAAAAAGGAACGTTATATTGACAAAGACTTTCAATATGTTTACTGGGTTAGAAGAAAAGCGAAAGCCATGATCTACACACTCTAGGAAACAACTTCTCAACTAAAAGAAAAAGAAACTAGAAAATCTAAATAGAAATAATAAAAAGGGACGTTACATAGACACTGCCTTTCAATACGTTTACTGGATCAGAAGAAAAGCGTGAACTATTTGCCGGACACTCTAGAAAACACAACTTCTCAATTAACCCCTTTCGTACCATGACGGTGTTTCCATATTCATTCTGCTTACTATTTTGACATATTTTATACAGATTCAGAAACTTATGTGCGGATTAAAACATTGAAAACTCTGGCCATTAATCTTCTGACCACCATAGAGCCTTTCTAATGTCAATAAAATCGTGTAATTATACCCAAAAGTCGCGGTAAAAATGCGTCCCAGTACTGAGAAGGTAAAAAGAAACTAGAAAAATCATACAAAAAATAATAAATTAGACAGTATATAAACAAAGACTTTCAATATGTTTACTGGCCCAGAAGAAAAGCGTGAACCATAGCGCGGACACTCTAGGAAACACTTCTAAAAAAAAAAGAATAAATAAATAAATAAAATAAAATAAAAAGTAGCAAAGCCCCCCCAAAAATATTAAAGAGAGACGCTACATACACACAGGCTTCCAACATGTTTACAGTCTGCCACTCTTAGTCACCGAGTACTGGAGCACCCATTGCCCTTTCAACAGGTGACGACGCCCAAAGGTACACAGCCGCTCCTACACACCTAACTACTCTATGAGGCAACCAACTCTTGAAGAACGAGAGGAGAAAACAGGATCAAAGAAAATGTGACAGTAAAGATCAGAGAGAATGAGCTAAGTGGTGTGATTAAAAAGAGGGAGAGGGAGAGAGGGAGAGGGAGACATATAGAAAGATATAGAGATAAATAGATAGATACAGATAGATTGACAGACAGACAGACAGATAGACAGAAAGACAGACAGAGAAACAGACATATAAACAGATAGGTAGATAAATAAATAGAAAGATAGATAAACAGACAGACAGACTCAGACAAGACAGACAGTCAAACATATAGATAGATACATAACTAAATAGACAGACAGACAAACAGATACACAAACAGGCAGGCAGGCAGACCAACCAACCAACAAACAAACAAACAAACAGACAGACAGACATACAGACAGACAGGTAGAAAGACATATGAAAAAAGTTAAATTATCGTGACAATTTCCTTTCCACACGTCAAAATTCCCTAAACATGTTCCTTTCTCCACTTAAAATTTCCCTAGATAATTCCTTGATGAGACCAAAAAATCCCTAGACAGTTACAGTTTAGGCTTACAATTACCTGGCCTGCTTAACTTCCTTAGGTCAAATTCTCCAGACAGATTCTTTTACTGGGTTAGAATTCCCGAGATTCCTTTCGCCTCGTGTGAAAACAAAGACAAGGAGGAGGAAATGTTAAATGGCCAATAGTGTTTCAAAGTCACTGGAAGCCATTAACAAATCCAGCTCTTTTCCAGCCTTTCATTTTTATTTGCTTTCTTTTTTCTTTCCTTTTTTCTTTAGACAGAGAAAGTCGCGCTTAGTTGGTGTGCAGGAAGTTAGTTAATTGCATTCTTCTCCTTTGGTCTTTTTCCCTTTTTTTCCTTCTCTTCTTCTTATCCTTCTTCTTCTTCTTCTTCTTCTTCTTCTTCTTCTTCTTCTTCTTCTTCTTCCTCCTTTCCTTTTTTTTCTTCAATTTTCTGTTTCTTCCTCATCTTCTCTTCATTATCATTTATGTTGTTTATATTTTTGCTTGTTCTCTTTATTCTTGTTCTTGTTCTAATCCTTCTTGTCATTTTTTCCCTTCCCCTTTTATTTTTTTCATTCCTTTCCTTTCTTCTCATAAAATTACTAACTTCTCTCTCTTTTTTCATCTATTTTCTTTTTTTTTTTTTTTTTTTTTATTTAAACATAATATATACAGAAGAACATGTACCCAAAGGCGCACTGTCGTGTGCTACCTATTCTAAGGGTACTACAATCTATTTTTCTACAATATTTACAAGACTTAAAAATAGATAATATACAAGATGGAGCACTGTTCTTTTCACTTCACTAGCACTATTCACGCACTGCACTACACTGAGTGTCACGTCACAAAGAGTGTCAGAGGAGTTGGCAGTGTCTGTCTCCACTTATGTGCCATCAGTTTGACACTGTGTGTGTTCATCTCCTGGACGTGAGGCACCGCGGCCGTGAACAAGTTCCACATCCTGGAGACGCGTCCTGCGAAGGTGCGTTGATGCTGACACCCGTGGGATCGCGGCACCTCTACGGCGTCACCACCATTGAGCACCGTTCTCGTGCTCCGTGCGGTGACTCTCAGAGGATGACGCAGCCCTGCCAGATGTGGCACTCTTTGCACCTGTGCCTTATGGAACACTACGATCGCCGCCACATCTCTGCGGTGTTCCAGTGAATCAAGAGGACGCTCAGGCTCTGGGTGAGGTGGTATTGCAGCATCTACTAGCCGTATGGCGCGGCGTTGGATGCTGTCCAGTCTCCTTCTGTGTGTGGCGGCACAGGACATCCAGGAGAGAGCTGCGTACTCAAGGTGGGGCCGCACCTGTGCCTTGTACAGCAGCAGTCTCCCTTCCTGTCGAGGAAACTGGCGATCCTTCTGAGAGCGGAGATCCTGTGAGAGGCTTTCTTGGCAATGGATTTGACATGGCTGTCAAACCTCAGCCCTCGATCCACCTCCACTCCAAGTATCTTGACGTCATCTTGGAGTGGGAGAGCAGCAGCGCCAAAAGACAACTTTCCTGCCATTGCTGCCATGGCGGCTGGGGACCGAGAAACAACCATTGCCTGTGTCTTCTCCGGCGCGAATGTCACTTGCCAGCGAGCACCCCACTCCTCTATCACTTCTTGTCATTTTTCCTCTCTCTCTCTCTCTCTCTCTCTCTCTCTCTCTCTCTCTCTCTCTCTCTCTCCCTAGACTTTCCTCTATTCATGTTAAAAATCCTTGAAAAGCTCTTAAGTGATACAAAATGAAGGAATTTGAATAATAATGCAACCTTCATTCTTTTTCCTTTCATCAGCTGGAGAGAGAGAGAGAGAGAGAGAGAGAGAGAGAGAGAGAGAGAGAGAGAGAGAGAGAGAGAGAGAGAGAGAGAGAGAGAGAGAGAGAGAGAGAGAGAGAGAGAGAGAGAGAGAGAGAGAGAGAACGTGACTTGACTTTAAAATGCTGCCAGAAGTTTTGAATAGTTTCGTTGTTATTGTTGTTGTTGTTATTTATTATTATTATTATTATTATTATTATTATTATTATTGCCATTATCATTATCATCATTATTATCATTACTATTATTGTTATCACTATTATTATCGTTACGATCGCTACTGCTGCTGCTGCTACTACTACTACTACTACTACTACTACTACTACTACTACTACCACCACTACTACTACTACTACTACCACCACTACACTACTACTACTACTACTACTACTACTACTACTACTACTACTGCTATGACTACTACTACTACTACTACTACTACTACTACTACTACTATTACTACTGCTATGACTACTACTACTACTACTACTACTACTACTACTACACTACTACTACTTCACTTATATTCACGAATATCTGTGCGATACTGCGTCTTAAACAAGAAAAAGAGGAGGAGGAGGAGGAGGAGGAGGAGGAGGAGGAGGAGGAGGAGGAGGAGGAGGAGGAGAAGGAGAAGGAGAAGGAGAAGGAGAAGGAGAAGGAGAAGGAAAAGGAGAAGGAGAAGGAGAAGGAGAAAAGAAAAAAATCATTAATAAAAATAAGAAACAGAAAAAGAAAAAGAGGAAAAATAATAGATGTTGAGAAGTGGAGAATAAAAAAAAAATAAGAGCAATAATTGAAATAAACCTTAGTAATATCTTTCCGCCATACCTCACCTGCAATCCAAAGCGCCAGGTAATCATCACAGGTAAAGAGAAAAGCAATAAATTCATGCTCACGTGGGAAAAACATACAGTCTTAGCTCATACGGCAGTCACCAGGTGGGAAACGACGTGAGAGGGCCAAGGACAATGCTAAACCCTTCCTTTATCTATAAGTGATCCAGTAATCCTATTTCCTGTGATAATTTTAGCATCCAATACTATTTAAAAAGGATTAGGTCTCTGTTTCAAGCATTCCAGCGTTGAAGTTTATTTTCCCAACTCTCTCTCTCTCTCTCTCTCTCTCTCTCTCTCTCTCTCTCTCTCTCTCAATAAGCGATTTAATACCATAAGTCCAGGAAACGCAATGCATCTCTCCCTCAATGGCTGGATGGTATGAGAGGCTCCAGAGTTAATTAAGGGATCAAACACTCTTTCCTGATGATTGTTGGAACGTTCGCTTATTCCAACATTTTGATGAAGAGCGATACAATACAAGTGAAGTAGGTTAAGGACAGCGAGACAATACCAACTCCGCACGCATTATCAATTTGATGTCCCCGAGAGAAAGCAGTTGAGATAATCTATGCAAGTGTATTTCCAACAGTAGTCTAAGTGTGTCTTGCTCTGTAAAATGTAAATGTAAGTGTTTAAAATGTTGCATGAGATATTCTTCTACAGGAAGTGGAATATTATATTTGTGTACAGCTGACGCAAGAAGTAATGGCACGTGTTTCACAATATACAGAGTGCTTCACTAGAAATTGCCATGTTAGATTAAGTTAGGTAACGTTAATCAAGTTAAGGTGAGATACGTAAGGTAAGGTCACACTGAAAAAGATAATGAAACAGTAAAGTTTTTAGAATGCACCCATGCTAAGATAATCCCTTTCGTAACCTGACGTGTTTTCATATTCATTCTGCTCACTATTTGGTGATTTTATACAGCTTCAGAAATTTATGTGGGATTGAAATAGTGAAGACTCTGACCATTGATCTTCTGACCTCCATAGACTCTTCCTAATGTAAATAAAATCGTCTAATAACACGCAAAACTCATGGTAAAAATGCGTTCAAGTACTGAAGGGGTTGAATTAGACAACGTTATGTTATGTTAGGTTAGGTTAGATTTGGTTAGGTGAGGTATAGTGAGGTGAGGTGAGGTTAGGTTAGGCAAGGTTAATTTGTATATGTTTAGACGCAAGTAATTCTTCAAAATGCACAAAAGTGTCAGTACATTCCTGAACATTAATTTCTGAACCAAGACGTAATTGAAATCAAGCAAAATATTCAAAACGCTTCGTCAGATTTCATAACATTACTTCTCAGGACAAGTACAGAGACCCATACGAGGATTCTGGTGATCCATTCGCCTTAGTACAGCGTGTTACATTCCCCCTTAGTGCAGTGTTATATGAGGCTCCTGGTGTTACATTCCCCTTAGTGCAGTGTTATATGAGGCTCCTGGTGTTACATTCCCCCTCAGTGCAGTGTTATATGAGGCTCCTGGTGTTACATTCCCCCTTAGTGCAGTGTTATATGAGGCTCCTGGTGTTACATTCCCCCTTAGTGCAGTGTTATATGAGGCTCCTGGTGTTACATTCCCCCTTAGTGCAGTGTTATATGAGGCTCCTGGTGTTACATTCCCCTTTAGTGCAGTGTTATATGAGGCTCCTGGTGTTACATTCCCCCTTAGTGCAGTGTTATATGAGGCTCCTGGTGTTACATTCCCCCTTAGTGCAGTGTTATATGAGGCTCCTGGTGTTACATTCCCCCTTAGTGCAGTGTTATATGAGGCTCCTGGTGTTACATTCCCCCTTAATGCAGTGTTATATGAGGCTCCTGGTGTTACATTCACCTTTAGTGCAGTGTTATATGAGGCTCCTGGTGTTACATTCCCCATTAGTGCAGTGTTATATGAGGCTCCTGGTGTTACATTCCCCATTAGTGCAGTGTTATATGAGGCTCCTGGTGTTACATTCCCCCTTAGCACAGACCAATACAGTGTTACATTCCTCTTAGCACTGACGAACACAGGCTCCAGTATTACATTCCCCTTGCCTGGGCGATATGTAGACTCAGCACTCTCCAATACACTCTCCTCTGGTGCTTTATTCCCTCCACGGTACGCAAATGAGGTAATTAAGCTGATTCGGTTAATTTTTCAGTCTAATGGGCAATATTTTCCCGGAAAGCGTCGCGCCACGGATAGCCAGGACCGGAATACACTCAGCCACACCGCCAAGTTCACATTCGCTTATTTAAGGTCCAGATTCGCTTTTATTAGTTTCGGATTCGCTTTTATTAGTTTCGGATCTCTATTTTTAGTTTCGGATTCGCTTTTATTAGTTTCGGATTCGCTTTTACTAGTTTCGGATTCGTTTTTATTAGTTTCGAATTCGCTTTTATTAATTTCGGATCCTCTTTTATTAGTTTCGGATTCGCTTTCATTAGTTTTGGATTGGCTTTTATTAGTTTCGAAATCTCTTTTATTAGTTTTAGTTTCTTTTATATTAGTTTCGAATTCGCTTTTACTAGTTTCGGATTCGCTTTTATTAGTTTCGGATCCTCTTTTATTAGTTTCTGATTCTCTTTTATTAGTTTCGGATTCTATTCTATTTGTTTTGGATCCTCTTTTATTAGTTTCTGATTCGCTTTTATTAGTTTCGGATCCTCTTTTAATAGATTCAGGCGAGTTTCTAACATATTCGGATTTTCTTTTATTAGATTCAGATTCTCGTCTATCATATTCAGACTGTCTTTCACTAGTTTTAATTTTCTTTAATTCAACTCATTATTTTTCATCATTTCTCAAGCATAAGGGAAATTCTTGTGGCAAATAATGCTAATAATGAGAGACGATAAAAGATTAACTATAGAAAATGTGAATAACAGATAACTAATAATAATTAAAATAATAATAATAATAATATAATAATAATAATAATAATAATAATAATAATAATAATAATAATAATAATGATGGATAAGTGGGACCGCCGTGCTTTGGAGTTCGAGGGGTCTCCAGCGCACGGGTTCGAATCCTGTTCACAGTCCGAGTGTAGGTTGGGCTTCCTCACTCGGGGCAACGGTTTCCTAGTGGGCGAGCTCTGAGATAGAGGTACCACAAAAAGTACCCCCTTTAGCCCATAAATTCCCGTGAAAACATGGTATAAAAATAAATAAATAAATAAATAAATAAAAAGGATTGAATTAGCGAGAGTTAATTGAACATGGCTACAATAAACTAATAGTCCAAACAAGATCAAAGTCGATACAATTACGGAAAAAAAAAAAAAATGAATGGATGAATGAATAAAAAAAAAAAAAAAAAACGCATATAATCTGGTCTGTATTGAGGTCAGGGTAAATAAACACAGAGCGAGAGAATAAATCAATGAAATATACCAATACATGAGTGGATGGTGAAATAAATGGTAAAGTCACGCCATCACTCTCATACAAACTTTAGCCACCTCATGCTAAATAAAAACATCACTCTAGACACCTCACGCTAACACATCACTCTTGACACCTCACGCTAAAACATCACTCTAGACAGCAAATTCTAAGCACCTCACGCTAAACATTACTCTAAACACCTCACGCTAGGCACTTCACGCTAAACATCATTCTAAACATCAAATTCTAGGTGCATCAAGCTAAATATAATTGTAAACACCTCACGCTAGGCATTTCCCACTAAACAATACTCTAGATACCTCACGTTAAACATCACTTTAGACACTTCACGCTAGGCACCTCGCGCTAAACACTCTAAACACCAAACTCAACACCTCACGCTAAACATCGTTCTAGACATCTCACGCTAGGTACTTCACGCTAAACATAACTTTAGACACTTCACGCTAGACACCTCACTCTAAACATCACTCAAGACACCTCACGCTAAACATCACTCTAAACATCAATCTCTTGGCACTTCACGCTAGACATCAATCTAAAGACCAAACTCTAGGCACTCTAGACACCTCACGCTAAACACCAAACTCTAGGCACTTTACGCTAAACACGACACTAGACACACCATTCTTGGCGTCTCACTCTAAGCACTTCATTCTAGATACACATCACTCTAAACACCAAACTCTAGTCACCTCACCTTAGGCATCTCATTCTTGCCACCTCACGCTTCAGTCGCCGCGTCCGTCAACTGTTTCCTAAGCGACAAACAAAACAGAGAGATTCAACACAAGTAAC
Source organism: Portunus trituberculatus (assembly GCF_017591435.1). NCBI lineage: Eukaryota > Metazoa > Arthropoda > Malacostraca > Decapoda > Portunidae > Portunus > Portunus trituberculatus. The sequence goes on along the minus strand of NC_059278.1, from coordinate 15,446,270 downwards.
ATAACAAAATCTACAAAACAGGTTGCCTATTCTACTCTTTCCGTAGCGGAGGAATAACATTAGATTTTTCCTTTCCATCCGCCGCACAATTTTTCGTATCCTCGCCCAGCTTCTACGACAAGGAAAAAGGGAAAAAGGAAAACCGAACCACGCAGAATATGACAACAGCTCCACAGAAAGCAGCCGCAGAGTTTCCTCCACATATTCAGACTGGAATTTCCCATAAAACTCCAGAAAGTTGCACTATTTTTTCGTCTTTTTTTTTTTTTTTTTACAGGTATTTCGTTAATCATATAAATTAAGCGCTTTTATTTTCAGTCCAGATCGCATTAGTCCTTTTACTTTTCAATTTATGTATATACCAGGCAATCTCATAAGGCGCGGCTCAGACCAAGCACCACACACACACACACACACACACACACACACACACACACACACACACACACACACACACACACACACACTGGAAGGGACAGTCTCACGACCCACTTTACAACACATACCACACCTGACAGTTTTTAATGTCTAAATATACTGGTGAGTTTTTTGTCCTTACACATTTTTTTGGGTAAGTTTTTGTCCGGAGAATTATTGTCAGCTGAGTTCTTGTTCAGTAAGTTTTTGTCGTAAGAGAATGGTGAGATGGACAGCTGATATCTCATGGTTGGAAAACAGAGAAAGTGAAGAGATAAGAAAGTGTGGAGTGTGTAACATAGGCAAGAGAGGCAAGGTTGAGATATTTTGAACATGTGAAGAGGAGAGATGAGTAGGAACCAGTGAAGAAGGCAATGCTGATACCAGTTACGGGTAGAAGGAGTGTGGGTAGACAGAGAGTAAGATGGAAAGACGTACTGAGGCGTGACATGAATAAAGCTGGACTACAAAAAGAAAACACAATGAATAGAAACAAATGAAAGAAGTTAACTCTAGTGGCTGACCTTACTACACACTGAGAATAAGGTCTTATGAAGCAGTGTTCGTCCTGCCCTCCACATCCATAACAAGGCTATACACAACACATTACGCTGCCTCCATCCCTTCGTAATTAAGTTCTCTACACACCACTTTCGACAGTGATTCCCGGTACAAGAGAAGTGTTTTCCATAATCACAGAGTTTTTTTTAGTAACTTATCACTATACAATATCATAGCTTACAAACACATTTTAACCTTCCTTTCTCTGTTACCTTAGTACTGAAAATCTCTTATATTTTACCTTCTTATTCATTATCCTAGAATATACAGTATCTCATATTTTAACCTCTTTTCTCTGTTATCTAAGTACAATCTCGTATATAAAAGCTAAAAGATAAATCAAGTTCCCTTTCTTTGCTCTCCTTCTGTCCACTAAAATAAATGGTTACAGTAAAAGAAAAATTCAAGACATTTCACGGTTTTATTTCAGGAGAGGAGACCCAGACACTTGTGAGGCTCAGGGACATTGCTTTGTCTTTCCAAACTTCTCTCCTCTCCTTATTTCTTTTTTTCATGGAGCGGAGATTGAAACGCTCTCTCTCTCTCTCTCTCTCTCTCTCTCTCTCTCTCTCTCTCTCTCTCTGTCCAGCTTGTCTCCTAATAAAATAAATTAACAAATACATACCAAATACATGAATAAATCAATAAGAATGCAATGAGCGCACGCACACACACACACACACACACACACACACACACACACACACACACACACACACACACACACAGCCGTCATCATCATCATCAAGTAATCAATTCATCAGCAACAAAATAAAAAGGCAATTAAGGTGTTTTTTCCAGCAGTTAGCTACCTGCCTCTCACCTCAGCTCCCATCACCACCACAAGGGAGGAAATTAACTGCCTCATTATATCTAGCTTAGCAATTAACTGCACCATTAACCTTGTAGCCCTAATTAACGATAGCCCATCACCGCTTCGCCGCTCCTTAACTGCTAACACGTAAACCAAAGTAACGCAACTTAACATTGAAACTTTGACCTCATCCAAACCTAACCTAACCCTTTTAACTTTGCCCTAACCTAACCAACCCTAAGCTAATTTAAAGGTGATCTAATTTAACCTTGTAACTTGATCTAAGCTAACAAAACTTAACCTAACCAAACTTAACCCAAAATAGCAGATATAATTTTTATCCAATGTATTTTAATCCAACTTCATCTAATCGAATTCAAAAGGTGACCTGACAACCTTGCAACATGACCTGACCTTACCTAACCTAATCTAACCCAGCCTAACACAATACACACACACTAACCTAACGTAACCTAACTTAACCTGAAAATGTCAATAATTCTTACCTGAAATTTTGTATGGTTAAAGATTAGGGCAAAAATATTCACACACACTCTCTCTCTCTCTCTCTCTCTCTCTCTCTCTCCAGTAATAAAAATTCACGTAATCTCTTGAATAATGTTAATCTGTCGATGATTAGTGCTACTTTTCAATTAAATGTGGCGCATTAGTACCACACACACACACACACACACACACACACACACACACACACACACACACACACACACACACACACACACAATATTAATGAGGAAATCAGCATAACAGAGCATTAGAGTTAATTGTGCAAGCCAGAGAGAGAGAGAGAGAGAGAGAGAGAGAGAGAGAGAGAGAGAGAGAGAGAGAGCGCCCACACGTTCTCATATATTTCGCACTGGTAAAGTAAAACAAGACTTTTCGACCCTACCTACCTTCATTTAACGCTTTCCTCCCTCCATTTCTCTTCTCTTTCAACTAGTGTCCTTCTCCTTCCCTCCCTCCCTCCCTCTCTCTCTCTCTGTGTGTGTGTGTGTGTGTGTGTGTGTGTGTGTGTGTGTGTGTGTGTGTGTGTGTGACTTTCGCAATGAATTCCTTGTATGGATCAAATTTTTAGTTCAATATTTCTTTGAAAGTGGTTAATTGGATGGATGGGAGCACAGGAGGAGGAGGAGGAGGAGGAGGAGGAGGAGGAGGAGGAGGAGGAGGAGGAGAGAATTACCTTTCCCTAACTATTTTTGTCTTCGTCCTCGCCCACGTTCAGTTTCTTCTCTCTTGTTCCCTCTTCTCGTTTTTCTTTTCCTCCTCCTCCTCCTGCTGCTGCTCCTGCTCCTCCTCCTCCTCCTCCTCCTCCTCCTTTTTCTCCTCCTCCTCCTCCTCCTTTTTCTCCTTCTTCTTCTTCTTCTTCTTCTTCTTCTTCTTCTTCTTCTTCTTCTTCTTCTTCTTCTTCTTCTTCTTCTTCTTCTTCTTCTTCTTCTTCTTCTTCTCCTCCTCCTCCTCCTCCTCCTCCTCCTCCTCCTCCTCCTCCTCCTCCTCCTCCTCCTCCTCCTCCTCCTCCTCCTCCTCCTCCTCCTCCTCCTCCTTTTCTCCTCCTCCTCCTCCTCCTCCTCCTCCTCCTCCTCCTCCTCCTCCTCCTCCTCCTCCTCCTCCTCCTTTTCCTCCTCCTCCTCCTCCTGTTCCTCCTCCTCCTCTGTCTCTACCACTGGTAGTTAGTAGATAGTTTTCACAAACAGCCTAGTAAGGACATAAGGGTCTGTTGCTGTTTGTCTTCCTTTGTATTCCTTTGTATTCCTCCTCCTCCTCCTCCTCCTGCTCCTGCTCCTGCTCCTGCTCCTTCTCCTCCTCCTCCTCCTCACATGGAATCTAATAACTTCTCCAAAATTACTCAAGGGATCAACATAATATATCAGAAAATTAACTTGTCAATAGGAATGAAAAAAGATGAGGATATACTGAAATTCACTCACATTTTTTTCCCTTTCCCACGAGACCCACGCGTTGACTTCTCAGGAGGGAGTCTTCGAAGCGGTGGCAAAATTTCAAACTCTCACTCTCTCTTCACGTTACTTTAATATTTTCACTTCAGAAACGTAAGAAAATAAAGCAAGCAAAATAAAAAAAAATATAAGAAATTGCCAATAGGTCTGCATGAGGCAATAAGTGAGTGAAATGTGTCTCTGTCTGTCTGTCTGTCTCTCTCTCTCTCTCTCTCTCTCTCTCTCTCTCTCTCTCTCTCTCTCTCTCTCTCTCTCTCTCTCTATTTCTTTTAAGTGGTTAATTGGGGCAGTTATTCTCGTTCATAAATATGTCTAGTCTTCTTTTATAGCTGCCCAATGACTCGCCTCTAACAATCTGGGTATATTCCTTTCATGCATCTATGCAAAGGAAAATGCAATAAAAATAATAATAACTTTCTGTTCTCCTATTGTCTTTTCTGTGATCATATTCATACTCTATTTTTGAACATTTGTGTAGTGTTTGCAAGGCGCGACAATAGACAAAGAGAATGGAGAGAACAACGAGGAAGGGAAAGAAAAAGAGGAGAGAAAAAAAAGGGAAGAGGAGGAAAAAGTTACCTTACGCAACAAAGATATAAAGAAAAATAAGAAAGACTCCCATGAAATAGAGATGTAAATAAATATACATAAAAAAGTAATGAAGGAAAGAAAAGTATTAAGAGAAAGGAGAGAAAGAGATGGTTGAATAATGAGAAGCAGTAGAGAAGAACTTTGGTTACTACGGACTTGGTGATACAAATATAACTTCTTTTTCTTTACATATTTGAAGGTCACAAGTTGGATACCCGATAGAAAAGTTGTAGAAAAAACTGAAGTGGTGCGGAGATTCAAGAAGGACTATTTTAGGTGACAATCTAAGTTTATCTGTTTTTGTCAAGGTGTATAAATTTCTTAGCATTAAACAAAAATAAAAAACATCCACAAATCATTCCACTCTCACTCTCCCTCACTCTCCCACACTCTCCCTTACCTTGACCCTCCCTCTCCTCTCCCTAACATTTCCCTTACAATACCTACAACCTTTCACACACTTTATATGTTAATCTCTCATGAATATTCAGGTGAGAATCTACGTTTATTTTATTGTTTCTTTGTTAAGGCAATGATCAGTAGACTTGTTTAAATTCTTCAACACTTCACTATCTAATTCCTCTCACCCTTACTCTGTCCAACTCCTTAATACAGTAGTTAACCTGTACTCTCAATCATTCATATCTTTCTGTGATAAACTCTGGAACTCCCTACCTACTTCTGTATTTCCAGCTTCCTATGACTTGACTTTATTTAAGAGGGAAGTTTCAAGACGTTTATCCTTTTTTTTTTTTTGGCTAAATCTCGCTCTGACCAGCAAGGGGACTGGCAACTTAGTGGGCCCTTTTTTCGTTTTATGTTGCCTTTGGCCAGCTTTCGGTAAAATACTAGTTTCTGCCCATACTCCCCCTCCCTCCCCAACAAGCTTAGGGGCAGGTGGGAATGCGGGGTTTTGGGTGGGAACATGAAATGCGTCGGAAATGCGTATTTTTTTTGCATAACAGAAGGGTGGGGGGGGGGGTGAAATAACCATCCTAAACTCTACGGAGGATTCACTTCAACTTTCGGAAATTCACAAATTTTTCCCCATTATGCAAAAACTACATTTCCGACGCACTTCATGTTCCTGACCCGAAACTCCGCATTCCCACCCATTCCTAAGCTTGTTGATGGGGGGGCAGGGTAGGGGAGAGTATGGGCATAAACTAGAATTATACCCAGCTTTCCCCCTCTTACATAAAAAAAAAACCATATTTCCTTTTCAATACCTACCACATAACAGACACTTTATATACCAATCTTTCTTAAATATCATCTCTAACACACAAACACACCAAAACTGCTTCCTTTCCCTCTTCCCTCCCTCGTTTCCATTTCCACACAAATTAATGTACAGTGGAAGGATCCGCTGACAAAAATTTCTTGCATGGAATTTTCTGGAGTGGAAATAACGCAGCTCTGACAAGGCGACAGAAATAGAACCAAGAGGCGAACTAATGAAAGGCGAGCAACAAAACACTGACGTCACCGAGGGGCTGTTTTATTCGCCTTCCTCAAATTCCTCACAACTCACTTCAGGATACCCGTCTAGGAACAGAGAGAGAGAGGAAGAGAGAGAGAGAGAGAGAGAGAGAGAGAGAGAGAGAGAGAGAGAGAGAGAGAGAGAGAGAGAGAGAGAGAGAGAGAGAGAGAGAGAGAGAGAGAGAGAGAGAGAGAGAGAATAAGCATTTTTAAGGAACCCCACGAATGATTTTTTTTTTTAAGTTACAGCCTATAACGCCTGTCGGTATACTTGAAGATTACGAGAAGCACTTTCCAGCATCCACTCATTAGCGGCGCAGCCAATTTTATCTATAGTGGTAACCATATTAGGGCCCATATCACCACCCAAGCTCATCTTTGGTGTAAGGCAATTATCCACCTAGAACCTGGGTATCAAGGTGACATGTAGGTGACTTTTAAACCACTCGACAGATGGCAAAGTTTCTAGACGGCACGTGGTGGGATTCGAACCTACGCCTTGATGTCTGAACGATCCCACGTTCACCATCTTATCCACTACGCTATTACAAAATCCTTCGATATTGATTTAAGTATCGGTTCACAGGAAGGTCACGGCAATAAGACCAGCCAACATAACAAGGACGTGGTAAGCGAACACTGAACGCTTTAAAGAGGCTGATTCACTTTAACACAAATATCAACCACCCAAGAATTGTTTTGTGTACAGGTCACGTGACATTTCGTATTTGTGATGGGTTTCCAGGACAGATAAAAAAAGACTTGGAGATTTATAGGTAACGAGACAAAAGTTATAAGAGTACAGTTTCTTCTCGGGTTGTTCTCGTTTTTTACATTGTTTTGTGTAGGTCACGTGACATTTCGTATTAGTGATGGTGTTTCAGGAAATACTAAAAAATAACTCCGATTTCTAGATAATGACAAAGAAGTTTCAAGTTTCCTTCCTGGTTCTTGTTATTTTCTATATTGTTTTGTGTAGCTCACGTTACATTCCGCACAGGTTAAAAAAAAAAAAAAACTTGCAGATTAATAGATAATGAGACGTAATTAACTTTAAAAAGCACAATCTCCTTTCCTGATGAGATGTGATAAGTTTCAACCACTTCAGTACTGGAACGCATTTCTACCTTGAGTTTTGGGTATATTTAGATGATTTTATTGATATTCGGAAGGTTCTAGAGAGGTCAGAAGACTAATGACCAGAGTCTTCACTATTTTAATCCCTACATGAGTTTCTAAGCTGTATAATTTCACCAAATAGTAACCAGAATGAATAAGAAAAAGAGCCATGGTACTGAAGGGGTTAAAGGGCACAATCTCCTTTCCTGTTATCGATATTGACAGGACGGTTAAGGCAGTGATAGATGGAGATTCGAGACAGTTTCAAGAGGAGGTAGATAAATTTATACTTAATGAGAGGTCGTAAGTTTCATGTTCCCTGGAGTTGTCTTGTGTACGTCAAACAAGTCTTCTGTCGTCCCCTCTGTGTGTTTGTCGCTTTTTACTTCGACAGGAAAGTTAATGGAGTTTGAAGTGTTAAGAAGACTTTGGATAGATAGAGATGTTGAGAGATAAGTTTTAAATATCCCTGAATTGTCTTATCTTGTTAATTTTCCTTTATATTTTCGTCATTATCTCATCATCTATTGTGTTATCTATACCAACAGGACATTTAACCCTCTGACTGACACTTGCTACACCTTCACCTAAACACCAATCATTCTGAGACATCTTTATTTGTTCTACAGCCATATCTGATCTTTAAAATACGTAAAAATTGCAAAATATGTTCTTTTTACACACTCAACTTTCTCGCAGATGCATCAAGATTTTTATGTGAGAGGTGAAAGCTGATCAAGGGCAACATAAAACGAAAAAAAAAAAAAAAAGAAAAAAAAGCTCCACTAAATTGCCAGTTCCCTTGCAGGTCCGAGAGTTAACCAAAAAGAGATAAATGTCTTGATATTTCATACCTTGCACAGGGAGGTGATAATCGCCTCGTATCAAAGGGAAAAGGTAAAGGTTTCAATCACCTGCAGCTTCGGTGATCACAAGCGCCAGTCTGCCCGCCGTCTGCCAAGCTTCTTTCTCTCGATCCCTCACGCTCTAAGTTGCTCTCTATCTCCCCTTTCCAAGAACCAATATCTGAGCCAATTATTGAAGGATTTGAAATAACTCCCAGCTTCCAAACATTTTCATCATTCCTATCACCTTTCTTGATATAAAAACCTCACTTCACCTTGCCTCGCTTTGCTTTAAAAGAGAGAAAGAAATCGGTTATCCAATAACGTGGTCAAAGAAAAGAAGAGAATCACTCGTCAAGTTGTCACAGCCGAAGCATTAAATTAAAAGATTAGATCAATGTATGGATGGGATGAGAGGCGGAAGTGGGAAGTAGACATGTACACATTTGTCCCTTTCTTTCGCCTGACTCTGACTTGCAATGGGACTGGTAATTAAGTGGGTCTTCCTTTTTATTTCTTGTTGTCCCTGACCAGTTTCCCCTCTTACAGAAAAAAAAAGAATGCGTCAATTTTTTACATAGGAAAGGAAAACTGATCCAGGCCAATAAAAAATAAAACGGTCCAATAAAAAGGACCACTGAGATGCCAGTTCCCAAGCAGGGTCAAGAGAGTTAGCCAAAAGAATGGGATAAATATCTTGAGACCTCCTTCGTAAATGAGTTCAAGTCGTAGGTACATGGAAATACAGAAGCAGGCAGGGAGTTCCAGAGTTTACCAGAGAAGGGATGAATGCTTGAGCGTACTGGTTAACTTTTGGGTTAGAGAGGTGGACAGACTTCCTTCCTCATTCTCCTTTGTCTTCACATCAGTTTTCCAGCGTGGTCTGTTTGGTAGCGCGGCAGATGCAAGTGTTTCTCAAGAGTGCTCAGGTGTTCTGGCAACGATTCCATTCCAAAAGACAGTCCCTCATAGCTAAGTCATCCGGTCTTCATATCAATCTCTAAGTACATCCAGGCCGTTTCAAAGCTTGCCACAACATTCCACAGGCAAGAACAACAAAAGCAACACTTACAGTAACAATACAAACATCTAAGCCAAGTAAATGTCAGTGTTTCCATGATATTCATAGTTAAACACAACATGTCAGACGCAAGAACAACAAACATTGCATTTACAATAACAAAATACACACTTTTAACTCATAATTAACTTTTTAAACCTTCAATCAATCCCGGTGTCCTCGAGCCATTCTTACTCTAAGCACAACACACCCACATGCAGAAACAACAAAAAACAACACTTGCAATCGAAATACAACTTTCTAAACAACTCTCTTCCCAGCCTTCAGAACAACAAAAACAAAACTTTCACCAACAAAACACAACCTTCCGCAACCTAGCGAACATTCAGACCAATTTCAAAACGTTTCAAGGTCAACAAAACAAAAATAAACAAGAACAATAACAAGTTACACACACACACACACACACACACACACACACACACACACACACACACACACGAGACTATTCCCACCTTCAAATAAATTCTCCGCATTCCCACACCATAAAGCAAAACACAACAACACATCATCAAAACAACATTATTAATCCAATCTTCTTAACATCTTAACGCCACTCACTCACTCACCAAGATATCTGAGGCACAGCATAAACTCGTCAAAACATTATTAATCCAACCTGAAAATCTTTTAAGGACAACAAAAAAAAAAAAAAAAACTGAAAAAAACATAAGAAATAACAAATCACACACCAGACTTTCCTCCAACTTTAAATAAATTCTCCACATTCCCGTAACATAGATAAAGCAAAAACAACAACACATCACACAAACTCATCAAAAACAACAGCAACAACATTATCAATCCAATCTTTTTAACATCAACTACTCCACTCACTCACCAAGATATTTGAGGCCCAGCACAAACTCGTCAAAACATTATTAATCCAATCTCAGAATCTTTTAAGGACAACAAAACGAAAATCAACATAAGAAATAACAAATCACACACCACTTTCCCCAACTTTAAATAAATTCTCCACATTCCCATAAAATAAATAAAGCAAAACGCAACAACACATCACACAAACTCATTAAAGCAACACCAACAACAACAATCTTTCTAGCATCAACTACGCTACTCACTCACGTTTCCAAGATATTTGAGGCCCAGCACCACACATCAACTGTAACAACAATGACATTGAAACAACAAATCACAGCCATTTCTTCCCTCTAGAGCCTCATTTGACAAGCACCAGGAACTCTTCTACCCTTTAGGAGCGTGTGTAAGGACCGCCTTCGTCTGCTGGGGGAAGACAAGAGCAAGGGAGGGGAAAGGGTAATGAGGGAGGAACAGAGAGAAGGAGGGATAAATGTGTGTTTCAAGAGAGTAATTAGAGGGAGAGGAGGGGAGGGGAAGTGGCGAGACGAGAGAATGAGAGAGGGAAGAAAGATTTGGAGAGTGTATGAGTGGGATGTGTATATGTTATGTAGAGGAGGAGGAGGAGGAGGAGGAGGAGGAGGAGGAGGAGGAGGAGGAGGAGGAGGAGGAGGAGGAGGAGGAGGAATAGAAATAAGAAGTGAAAACAAACAGCAACTGATCTTTTGGTCCCTAATAAATTGTTTAGTGGTGAAAATATTTGTTTATTACAAGTGAAACATTAGGTACGAAGGAAGAAGAAGAAGAAGAAGAAGAAGAAGAAGAAGAAGAAGAAGAAGAAGAAGAAGAAGAAGAAGAAGAAGAAGAAGAAGAAGAAGAAGAAGAAGAAGAAGAAGAAGAAGAAGAAGAAGAAGAAGAAGAAGAAGAAGAAGAAGAAGAAGAAGAAGAAGAAGAAGAAGAAGAAGAAGAAGAAGAAGAAGAAGAAGAACAAAACCAAAAAACAAAACTATAAAGACAAAGGAAGGAGGAGAACAGAAGGAAGAGAAAGAATAAAGGAAAGAAGGAAGGAGAGAGAGAGAGGGAGAGGGAGGGAGGGAAAGGGTTGAACGCCAGGTGAGGGGAAATCGATGAATAAAAACAGGTATAAAGGGTTAATTAGGTGGATGAGACGAAGAATTACAAGTGGAAGGGGAGGCAAGTGGTGTGGTAACATTGATTGTAGGAAAAGGTTAGTGTGTGTTTCCTTCAACCTCTCACTCACAACACTCCCTCTTCCTCTTCCTTCTTCCCCTTTCTTCCCTCTCTCTCTCTCTCTCTCTCTCTCTCTCTCTCTCTCTCTCTCTCTCCTTTCCTTTCCTCTTCCTTCTCCCTTTCTTTTCTTCTTCCGCTTCCTTCCCCCCTTTCTTTTTCCTTCCCTCTCCTTCTTTCTCTTTCCCCTTTCTTCCCTCTCCTCTTCTTTTCCTTTCCTTTTCCTTTTCTCTCTCCTTCTTTATCCTTCCCTTTCTTCCCTCTCCTCCTCTTCCTTCTCCCACTCCTTCTTTCTCCTTCTCCTTCCTTCCCTCTCCTCTTCCTTTCTTTCCCTCTCCTCTTTCTTCTCCCTCCCTTTT
>NC_059278.1:15394955-15427455 GCF_017591435.1 Portunus trituberculatus | reverse complement strand
TGTGGCCTTCACCGCCTTCCTTCACACGGCTCCAGACGCCGAGAAGACAAAGTGGAGTGTGGGTGGATGAATCTAAGGCAGAGACAGAGACGAACAGCCGAGCATATAAACAAGAATATTAGTCCTAGGAGAGAGAGAGAGAGAGAGAGAGAGAGAGAGAGAGAGAGAGAGAGAGAGAGAGAGAGAGAGAGAGAGAGAGAGAGAGAGAGAGAGAGAGAGAGAGAGAGAGAGAGAGAGAGAGAGAGAGAGAGAGAGAGAGAAACGTACTCCAATATGCAAATTTTACTCATGTGTTTCAGATAAAGAAGGAAAGTAAGCAACCACACAATCTCTCTCTCTCTCTCTCTCTCTCTCTCTCTCTCTCTCTCTCTCTCTCGTTCGCTCCAGCCCGTCAAGTCGATTAGGCAAATTAAATCCCTAATGAGAGAAACAAACCATTATTTGATGACCTTAATAATCACCGACTAATTAGATTACCCACCTGAGGTTTCACTAATAGAATCTGAACCCTCCATTTGAGTTTCGAATCCGCTTCACTCACACCGACCCATACCCACTTCGACCCCAAAACCTCGGCACTTGAAAGACTGAGTGACGTCCCTCTGCGTGTCCATTGAAGAGGGAAGTGATGGGAAGGAAAGGAATAATATCAAAGAAGGAAATGAAGGAAGGAAGGAAGGAAGGAAAGGAAGAGGAGGAAGACTATCAAAGAAGTAAGTGAAGGAAGGAAGGAAGGAAAGGTAGAAGGATGGGAGGATGGAAGGAAGGAAGAAAGGAAAAAGAAGGAATGGGAGAGGGAAAAAAAGGAAAGGAAGGAAAGGAAGAAGGATAGGAGGATGGAAGGAAGAAAGGAAAAAGGAGGAATGGGGGAGGGAAAAAAGAAAGGAAGGAAAGGAAGAATATCAAAGAAGGAAGTGAAGGAAGGAAGGAAAGGAAAGGATGGGAAGAAGGAAAGGAGGTAAAGGATAGAAGGAAGGAAGGAAGGAAAAAAGAAGGAAAGAAAGGAAATGACGGGAGGGAGGCAGGGAGGAAGGAAGAAGGAAGAAAGTGAGGAAAAAGAAGGGATGGAGGGAAAGGAAGGTAGAAAGGAAGGAAATGAAGGAAAGAAGAAAAGGAAGAATATCAAAGAAGGAAGTGAGATGGATGAAGGAAGGAAAGGAGGTAAGGATGGAAGGAAGGAAAAAAGGAAAATAGGAAGGAAAGGATGGAAAGGATAGGAGGATGGAAGGAAGAAAGGAAAAGGAGGAATGGGGAGGGAAAGAAAGGAAGGAAATGAAGGAAAAAAGGAAAAAAGTAAGGGAAGGAAAGTAAATGAAATAAGGAAGAAGAGAAAGGAAGTAAAAGAAAGAAAGAAAAAAAAAAGGAATGAAAAGAAGGAAGAAAGGTAAATAAAGAAGAAAAGGAATTAAGAAGAACGAAGGAAGGAAGGAAAGAAAGAAAGACAGAAAGAAAGAAGGAAGGAAAGAAAGAAAGAGGAAACAAAAGAAACAAAGTGAAGGAAAGTGAATGAAAGAAGACGGAAGAAAGGAAAGGAAGTAAAACAAGAAAAGGAAACAAACGAAAAAAAGGAAAGAAAGAACGAAATGAAGGAAGAAGTAGCTGTAGTATAGTTCTTTTCAATTTTGTGAATATCCACGCAACTTTTACAATGAAAAAAAAAATACAAACACGCTGCAACACCACACATTCACTACTCTTCCCAATTCAACACATCATAAACACCAAGAACCAAAAAGATACACTGCTATTCATCCTTCCTTCCTTCCTTCCTTCATTCCTTCCTTCGTTCATTCATTCATTCCTGCCTGCCTTCCCTCCTTCCTTCCTTTCTTCCTGCCTGCCTACTTACCTACCTACCTACCTACCTTCCTTCCTTCCTTCCTTCCTTCCTTCCTTCCTTCCTTCCTGCCTGCCTGCCTTCCTTGCCTGCCTGCCTGCCTGCCTGCTTGCCTGCCTGCCTACCTTCCTTCCTTCATTCCTTACTTCATGCCTGCCTTCCTTCCTGTCTGCCTGCTTTCTTTCCTTCCTTCCTTCCTTCCTTCCTTCCCCTGCCTGCCTGCCTGCCTGCCTGCCTGCCTGCCTGCCTGCCTGCCTGCCTTTCTTCCTTCCTCCCTTCCTTCCTTCCTTCCTGCCCTTCCCTCCTTTCTTCCTTCCTTCCTTCTACGTGCACATTTTCAAGACACATACCCACACCAAGCAGAGATAACAAGATTTACACAACCTGATTCGCAAGACACAGATTTCAATACAACATTTTCCGTATTCCCAAGATGGTCTCAGGGTACATTCAAGTCTGTAAGTCCGACAAACATAAAATTAATATTCCCCTTAATCTTTCACGTGCAAAAAAAAAAACGGAAGCGGTGTAGACAGACGACGATACATAAGACCATCAAAGAGTGAACCAGGGAACGCCACCGCCTGGGAAATAAGAACGAGAAGGAACAAAGAGGATGGAAAGACGGGGGTTGAAAGAGGTGATGGGAGGGCTAAGAAGAGACACAGACGAGACTGAGGTGAGGGAAGAACTAAGAGGGATAAAGGCAGAGGATGCGAGAAATCCAAAGGGGAAAGATAAGTGAAGACTGGAGGTGAGGGGAAGAGCTAAGAATAGAGACGGAGGAGGGATATAGAGGGGAGAATAACGAGGTAGACGAAGGAGGTGAACGAGGAAAAGAATGAAGACTTAGAAGAGAGAAAGACGAGGGGGAGAAGGTGATGGAAAAAAAATTAAAGATCGGAGGTGGAGGAGAACTAAGAAGAGATAAGGGAATGAAGGAGATAAAGAGGAAGAAACAAAACACAGCAAGAGAGAGAAAAGAAGAAAAAATAACACAAAACAGGAGGGAAAACCAAAATGAGACGAAAGAGGGGAAGAAATGAGGGGAAACAACCAAGAGAAACTGAAGACGGTGCGGAAGGTTGGCTAGTTAATGGGATGGGGATGGCCTGAGTGGGTCGCGGGTTCATGTCTCACACACCAAGCAGTCTGTGATTCGATGCAAGGGTATTGAAGAGCAGTCAGCCACAGGACCAGGGCGCAAATCTAATCAGGCGGCGGGTTCCCAACAGCTCGCCTCTTCTGAACTTGTTAATTAGGCACTTTCTCCACCTGAAATTTAATGTAGGGATGGGGGAGGAGGAAGGAGGATGGAGGAAGGATGAGTACGAAGGAAGAAGGAGGAAAGGAGGAAGGAGAAAGAGGAGGACGGGGAAAGAGGAAGTGGAGCTAATCTCAGGTAAACAGATCCAAGCTAATATACTTGTCTCGTTCAGAACATGACCACAGCGTTTAGGAGGAGGAGGAGGAGGAGGAGGAGGAGGAGGAGGAGGAGGAGGAGGAGGAGGAGGAGGAGGAGGAGCTGTTTCCAAGCCAAGAAACCCAATCTAATTTACTCATCTCCTTCAGAACACAGCCAAAAAAGCCAGACAGGTCACCCAACACAGGGCACCACAAAGAGACGCCACCACTGCAAATCAAAATCCAGCGGGTGACATGCAACACTTTCCCATCTCATTGCAAAGTTACTCGTCACGCTAATTAAGTCCAGCCAAAGTTATAAGCAACACAAACACACATAAATGCAAGACAAAACTGAAACACATACACAACACATGCAACGCAAAACCAGTTACTGAAATGACACACACACACACACACACACACACACACGTAACAGCAGGACAATATCAGTCAAATTAGATTAAAAGTATGAAAAAGAAAGCGAATCAAAAAGAGAAAAAGAACGAAAGAAGAATTATCCGACGTACAATAAAACGAAACGAGGAAGAAAGGTATAAAAAAAAAAAAATTGAAAAGAACAAAGGTAATTACGAAACTTAAAAAAAAAATGACAAAAGGAAAGAAAAAGTTACGAGAAAAAAGTCACGTGAAAATTAAAGCAAAAAAAAAAAAATGATTCGGGGCAACAAAAATGAAAAGATAATGAAAAAATAACATGAGAGAGAGAGAGAGAGAGAGAGAGAGAGAGAGAGAGAGAGAGAGAGAGAGAGAGAGAGAAAAAAAAAAGAGAAAGACCTTATGTAGAACCCGCATACAACACTTAACTAGGAACGAAATGCCCAAAAATGCATCCCTGGGTAAAAAAAAAAAAAAAAAAGGGGAAAAAGAAGGAAAAAAAAAAAAAAAGAAGTTTCCTTGAACAGCAAGCGTGTCTCACCATGCATATATAATTCAATCTGTTCCAAGAATTGTGAAGATCCCATTAAATGCCTCCTCCTCCTCCTCCTCCTCCTCCTCCTCCTCCTCTTGCCAACCCCAGAAGAAAAAACGAGGGCGACGCAGACATACCCAAGCTGGAAGGTAATTTTCTGGTGCAAATTTGGCTGAAAAAAATAGAGAAAGAAATGAAAGAAAATAAAAAGGTAAAATGTGTATAGCCTCAAGTGTGTTCCTGTTGCCTTTGAGATGGGGAAAAGGGTCTTATTTTTTTTTCTACTTACACAAACTAGCTCAACCTCCCCCCTCTCTCTCTCTCTCTCTCTCTCTCTCTCTCTCTCTCTCTCTCTCTCTCCCATCATCACCACTGCTACAGCTACATCCCAGAAGACACACAACACACACACACACACACACACACACACACACACACACACACACACACACACACACATAATAAGGCTTCCAGTGTTTGATAACCAGGATATGCAACACAAGAAAACACGTATTTCAACACAAGGCCAACACTGCAACACTAGGGAAAACACACTGGTTATACACTGAAGGAGGAATACACTGTTAGGTATTACACTGCAAATACACTCACGGCAATACACTGAATGGTCAATGCACTCAGATTTTTGTTTTCTATATTCTCTTTCTTTTTCTGTTTTCCTGGAAGTGAAGAAAGGGGAAGGATAATCGTTCTCTCTCTCTCTCTCTCTCTCTCTCTCTCTCTCTCTCTCTCTCTCTCTCTCTCTCTTAAACAAAAGCAGGTTAATTGAGCATGCTAGCGCACACACACACACACACACACACACACACACACACACACACACACACACACACACACACACACACACACACACACACACACACACAGATGTACTTAAAACAGTATCACAAAAGACAATAAAAAGAAAATTAATAAAAAAAAATCAACTTTCTATCCAGTGTAAGAAAAAAGGGAAATAAAAAAAGAGGAGAGGAAAAAAAAACAGCAAGGACAAAACAAAAATCCAGGAATAAAAATGGAAATTAGAAAAGAAAACGTTTACAAAAATGGGTTAAAAAATACTGCATGTTGCCGGTACTACATTTTCCATTTTCTATTATGCAAATTATATATTCGACTTTTCCCAGGCCGTGTATTGGTCTTCACCCGCGTGGAAGGGAAGCCAATACACGCCAGGCCAAAATGTGGAGGTAGCACAGCGCTAGATAAAATGGACATTGACAGATACAAAGATAGATAAAAGAGACTGACTGACTGATAGACGACAAAAATAAACAAACAGATTGATAATGGTAAATAAAACAGAATGATGCACACACAGATAGACAGAGAGACAGATGATTGATAAGAACTGACACTGACGGGGCACAGATAGACAAAGAGACCAATTTATTGATAGACGAAAAAAAATAAATAAATAAACTGATATGTAGATTGATAGTGGTAAAAAAAAAAAAAACAATGATGCATACACAAACAGATAGAAAGATAAAACAGACATTGACATATACAGATGGATAAAGAGACTGATTGACTGACTGATAGACGGAAAAATCAACTGATAGATTGTCAATGATAAATACACAAATAGAGAGAGAGACTGGTTGATTAACAGCCAAATAAATAAAGTGATCGATAAAACAGGCTGATAGATACACAGACAGATAGAGAGACTGCTTAAATGATAGACAAAAAGAAATAAACTGATAGATAAATAAAACAAAGATAAATGTATAAATAGAAAGAGACACTGAAAGATTAACAGACAAGAAAACAAACAGTATTAGATAAAACAGACACTGAAAGATACACAGACAGATAGAGAGACTGATTAACTGATAGACAGATACATAAACAGCGACTGATAAAATACACTGACAGATACACGAGTAGATAAAAAGACACTAATTAGCACAGAAATAAACGATCTGGTTGGTAATAATAGTAGACAGATAAAAGGCAACAACAAAAACACAAATAGATAAGGACAGAGATTAACTGATAGGCTAATAGACAAACTGGCTGACTGACAGATGAAGTGATAGACAAAGACGGAATAATAGATACAAGAATACAATACATAGACGAATAGAGAAATAAATGAAATGGAAGACGGAGATGTGGAGTGACAGAATAAATGAAGGAATAGGAGTAAACACTGATAAAACAGGAAATAAGCAAATAAGAAGGAGTAAATGAAGGAAATGAGAGAAAATGAGGAAAAATAAATGGAGGAAGAGGAGTAATTGGTGATAAAACACGGAAAAACAGATACATGGATATGAGAGAAAGAAAGAAAGACGAAAAGACAGACGTGAAGGGACTGACTGACAGAAAAATAGATAAAACAGATGAGCAGACAGATATAATAACAGACAAATAGATAGATGGCGAAGTAGATAGCTTTAACAGACACGAATTGATAAACATACATGCAGACTTACAGATATAAAAAAATAAATACACTGAATAATAAATAGACATGGATAGATACATGGACAAAAATAAAACACAGATTGATAGATAGATCGACGCGCACGCAAAAAAATAACCATTTCATACATAGATAAGTAACAGCCAGAGAGAGAGAGAGAGAGAGAGAGAGAGAGAGAGAGAGAGAGAGAGAGAGAGAGAGAGAGAGAGAGAGAGAGAGAGAGAGAGAGAGAGAGAGAGAGAGAGAGAGAGAGAGAGAGAACGAAAAAAAAAACGTATCACCCCACACAAATTGACACGCAGAAATTACTGAAACGAATGAAAAGAAAGAAAAGAAAAAAAAAAAGAAAAAAGAAAGAAAAGTCTGAAATAGTTCATCACACCTGCTCCACTTTCACACCACCACCACCACCACCACCACCACCATAAAGTGTGAAAGTGAGTAGGTGTGACAAATTTCTTTTACATCTTTTATTGCCTTGATGAAAAAGACCGCCATCTTTAAAAACCAAGCTTTTTGTCCGCCGGAAAGATTGTTTTGTGGCTAAGAATTTCCCAGAGAGAGAGAGAGAGAGAGAGAGAGAGAGAGAGAGAGAGAGAGAGAGAGAGAGAGAGAGAGAGTCATTAGCAGGGAGTGAAGTGGCGGCTGACAGGACCATTAGTTTGAGCACCTGTGCGTGTGTGTGTGTGTGTGTGTGTGTGTGTGTGTGTGTGTGTGTGTGTGTGTGTGTGTGTGTGTGTGTGTGTGTGTGTGTGTGTGTGTGTGTGTGTGTGAGTACACTTTACGAGGGCACTATCATAAATATCTTGACACGAATAGAAGCAAAACTCATTTCTCTCTCTCTCTCTCTCTCTCTCTCTCTCTCTCTCTCTCTCTCTCTCTCTCTCTCTCTCTCTCTCTGTTTCTGTTTCTTTCATTCGCTCCCCTCCTCTCTTCCTCTCACAGTCTCACTATTCACTCCATGTAAAATAAAAGCCATTTTTTCTCATAATAACCCTCTTCTTCCTCTCACTGCTTCCTCTTTCTCTTCCTTCACCACCACCACCACCACCGCCACCCCCACCACCCCCTCCTTCCCCTCTTCCTGCAGCAATAAACACCTCGCAACAATAGTGACATGTAACACGCCCCCCCATTTCCCCTTTTCTTCCCCCCTCCCCCTCTCCTGACCATCCCCTCCCCTCAGTCTTCAACACCTCAACAGCAAACTTGAGATAAGATAAACGTCTTTGAGATTTCATAATGCTTGTGAGATATATCATGTTTCTCTTTCTTTCTCTCTCTCTCTCTCTCTCTCTCTCTCTCTCTCTCTCTCTCTGACTACTGTTATGTGCAGAAAAACAGGATGGAACGTAGGAAATTAAGGAAGGAGGTTTGGAAAGAAGAAGGATGCGTGTGAGAGACCAATCCTTCTCTCTCTCTCTCTCTCTCTCTCTCTCTCTCTCTCTCTCTCTTCCGGGTAAAAGGAATCAAATATAAATTGACTTAACTTGAATATAACACCATTGAAGGACACACTATTGCCTCCAGCCTGTCTTCGCTGCCGGGCTGTATCTCTGTCTATCTGTCTATCTCCTTCCACTACAATACGCTGAATGCTTTGTGATTGTACTAATTGCATGCCTCCTCTACTCCTCCTTCTCTCCCACTGTGTCGCTGCACAAGACTTACTAGTTTCTCTCTCCTCTATTCTGTTTACCTCCTTGAAGCAAATGTTAACCGGTATTCTCAGTAACTTCGTGTCTGTTTCTGTATGTTTTCGTAATTGTGACTTGAGTGAATGAATGAGTGGATGAAGGAATGAATGAAGTAAAAGTTTGCCAGTGTTCTTAATTTTTGGTTTCTTTAATGAATGAATTGATTTTTTTTTCTCTCTCTCCTCGTGCTCATGATTTTAACTCTTTTAATCCCTTCAACACTGGGAAACATTTTTACCTTGCGATTTGTGTACGATTAGACCATTTTATTGACACTTCCAATGGTCTATGGAGGACAGAAGATTAATGGCCACAATCTTCACTATCTTAACCCCCCCACATGAGTTTCTGAAGCTGTGTCAGATCTGTAAATAGTAAACAGAACGAATATAGAAACGCGTCATGATACTGAATGGGTTAATGGAAGGTTTCAAAATGCTTCTACGAGTAGTTTCTGTTGTCGTTGTTGTTGTTATTGTTGTTGATTTTGTTGTTGCTTTGCCTAATAGGTGTTTTTTTTTTTTTTTAAGGATTGGCACGTAAGTTGAGCCATTTCTTCTTTTCCTTTAACTGTCCTTGGCCCTTACCTCTCTCATATCGAAAGCTCAACACACCTGCCAAGACAACATGCATCACTGGACACCTGTAATTACCTCCCCTTCCCTCTTGCAGCTTGAAATGACGCACATGATTGCAGAAAATATACGTAAAGAATTCCACAGTGAAAAGGAAACCCTAAATTGAAACTGATAAAAAGTTAAATCTGTTGGTGAAAGGTCAAGGTGATTGCAAATGTTTCCACATCAAGCCTTCCGTTACACTCCACCAGGAGTTGTGAAAGGCGTGTATATATAGCCGATGATGTTTAAATGCATGCAATTCGACTAAATGCAATTATTTTTTCTTGTTCACCTCCAGCTCTGCACAGTTGTAACTTGGCACAGGTAAAAACTGCATTTAAGTAGATTTTTGTATACGTACGACGCACGACAGGCAGAGCTGGGTTGTATAAGACTGAGTAAACGTTCGAGAAAAAAGACAATTATTATACTAAATTATTCCGAAGAGAAACGATATATGTGGAACAAGAAATAAAGGAGTTTTTTTTTTCTCTGCTCTGTTACCTTGTTGCGTACAAACACAGGTGTATACAGGTAGAAATATCAACACACATACAGGATAGATTTGATTATACAGTAAATAGAGGCATATACAGGAGGAACTATTAACCTTTTCAGCACCATGACGCATTTTTATATTCATTCTGCTTACTATTTGGTGATTTTACACAGCTTCAGAACCTTATGTGGAGATTAAAATAGTAAAGACTTTGGCCATTAATCTTCTGAACTCCATACACACTTGCTGATGAAAACAAAATCGTGCAATCATACCCAACAATCAAGGCAAAAATGTATCCCAGTAATGAAAGGGATAAAAGAGAGAAAAAGAAACAGACAGAATCTAATCCCATACAATCAGAAAATGACAAATGCAAGTGACACCAATTTACAGGTAGATTTTGGCTGCATGTAGGTAACCATGTAGAAGTTAAATTTACCAAAATAATTACTGAGAGTGGGTGTATGGAATAAAGAGTCTAGCTGCTCTGTACCTAGCTGTCCACTGCAGGCATTAAAGGGAGGAAGGGGGGGAGAGGGACGGGGGAAAGGGGAAGGAGGATGGGGTACGTTGGGGAAACTTGGGGATCCTTAGAAAAAATAATAATAATAGACATGAAAACATTCCTTGTAATCTTTTCGTGGGTCATGTTAATTTATGTCAATCACTTTATTTTACAGTGTCCACCAATAACTCTCTCTCTCTCTCTCTCTCTCTCTCTCTCTCTCTCTCTCTCTCTCTCTCTCGCAATTACACAGCTCTCAGCCTCCGTGGAACGTGAGTCTTAATTAAAAACAACGATTCAATCAGATGGCTTTTCTGTTTGGAATGTCTCGCTGCCTATTAATATGAGTGTGTGTGTGTGTGTGTGTGTGTGTGTGTGTGTGTGTGTGTGTGTGTGTGTGTGTGTGTGTGTGTGAACGAATAAGTTATTTTGTTTATTTTTCACCTCGATATTCCATTATGCAGAATAACACGCTCCATTTTCCAAGTAATTTGAATCACACACACACACACACACACACACACACACACACACACACACACACACACACACACACACACACACACACACACACTAACACCCACACACATACTAACACCCACACACACAGAAACACCAACAAACCCACCTTCATTTCACCTGTACCCCCTTTCACACGTATTGGCTTCCTTACCTACCCCTTCTTTACTCTTTCCAGCGCTCTCTTCCTCCCACCACTCACACAAAAGCACAGGCACTCATCTGGGAGCTTGAACACAGAGAGAAGAGAGAGAATGAAAAAAAAAAAAAAATACAGCTGCGTCTCTTGCACTGGAGTACTTCTGTTTCTCACACACAGCTGGGCAGGACAGCGGGAGTTTATTGCTTTCAGGGAGGGAGCGGAGGGTTGAATGGCCTTGTATCTGCCTGGCGGGGGAAGAGAGGTCAAACACGTGGAAGGGAGTAGAAAAGAAGATAATGAAAGGGATAATCCGGTAACTGCACAAAGGGATGAAGCAGCGAAAGGAGAGAGAGGCAGCAGTGATTCCAAGATGATAATACGATACGGTACGATGTTTAACGAGTTGGAAAGTAAAGATGGTTATAGGAAATGTATGAAAAGGAAGAGATTGACTAGATTGTGGAGGACGAGAGGAAGGTAAGACGGGAGTTGTGTTTACCGATATTGAGGAAGAGAAAGAAGGAGAAAGGAACAAAAGGGACAAAGAGGAAGGAGACGGAAACGAGTAACTACTTATCAATGTTGAAGAAAAGAGAGAGAGAGAGAGAGAGAGAGAGAGAGAGAGAGAGAGAGAGAGAGAGAGAGAGAGAGAGAGAGAGAGAGAGAGAGAGAGAGAGAGAGAGAGAGAGAGAGAGAGAGAGAGAGAGAGAGAGAGAGAGAGAGAGAGAGAGGATAAACAGGAAGGAAAAAGGAACGAGAAGCTAATTGTTAGTGTAGAAAGGAAGGAAGAAGGACATCGAGGAAGGAGAAAGAAACGCATAACTAATTTGCAGAAGAGAAGGAGGATGAAAAAAAAAAAAAAGAGGAATGGGAGAGAACGAGAAATCCTGTCAGTGTTGAAGAAGAGAAAATATGGAAAAAGAGGAAGAAATGGGGACAAATATTTATCTGTAGAAAAGAAAGAAGAAAAGGGAGAAAGGAAAGAAAGGGAACAATACCCATCGGTTTATGACACAACACGGCTTCTTATTGGAAAACACGCCTTGTACCCTGCAGTAATTGGCCAGGGCAGTGAAGGAGAAAGGTAAGAAGCTTCCTCCTCACCCTCACCACCCTTCTCTCCAACCTCGCCTTCCCCCTCACAGTACAACCTGAGGGAAAATAAGCAACATTACATTAAATTATTCCGGAAAGAAGAGCGTGGGAAATTATTTCTTTTTGTATGAATCGGAATAAAAGTTTTGGGAGGTGAAAAAAAATATATATGTATGTACTAAGGTCACATTAAATTATTCAGAAGAGAAACGATACGAGGATTTTACGTGAAGGAGAATAAATAACGACGGCTTTCTGCACCGCTTCGCTATCTTGGTATGCACGAAAGGAAAAAAAAAAAAAGTATCCAAATTTTGAGAACTAACAGAGCGAACGTGGCTGGGAATACGAGGAGGAAATTACCCGAACACAAAATACTTGAGTTTTTTTCCTTTTATTTTTTTCTTCTCTTCCTCGTGACGGTGAGGGTGAGGGCACTGCGGATGTGACGGCGAGCGGCTCCAATGATACTGCTCTCGTATTGAAAACAAATAACCGATACCTTATTGCGAGTCACGCTTGTTTTACCGGAAATATCAATGACAGGAGCGAGTCTGCTTGTTGTGACTTGGCGAGGACTCAGGGAAGACCCATACCAGTGACAATAGCGATAATAGTGACAACAATGACCACAGGGATTCATGAGGTACGACAGCGCCATCTGCGTCTGTTAGTGTGTAACCTCAGGACACAAAGAGGTGGCTTTATAAGGGATCAAGACTATAAAGGGTATAGGTAGTAGATAGATAGATAGGTACATAGGTAGGTAGGTAGATTGATAGACCGATAGATTGGATAGATAGATGTATAGAAAGATAGATAAAAAGATAGAAATATAGAGATAGATTGATAGATAGATAGATAGATAGATAGATATACAGATAGATAGACACATAGATAGATAGATAGATAGATAGATAGATAGATAGATAGATATAGATAGGTAGATTGATAAATAGATAAACAGACGGAAAGATAGAAAGATATAGATGAGAGAGAGAGAGAGAGAGAGAGAGAGAAATGGATAGATAGATGTTAGCGTTCTTTACCATCATCACGTGACTACACCAATACAGAATGAAGGAAAAACAGAAGATAGACAGATAAACTGAGATAGACAGATGCGTCAGTGTGACAAGACAACACCACTACGAAATAGAAAAAAGGAAAAAGAAAAACAGAAAACGGAAAACATGCCTAAATAAGAATACAAGAACATGATAAACGACAAAATGGAAGAAGATATTAGGCCTACACGTGGCAGTCTCTGTAGAAAACGTGCCTATTAACCCCTTTAGTACCAAGACGCATTTCCATATTCATTCTTATTATTATTTGGTGATTTTATACTGCTTTAGAAACTTGTGTGGGGGATTACAATAGTGAACACTCTAGCCATTAATACTCTGACCTCCATAGACCCTTGCTAATGTCAATAAAACCGTCTAATCATACCCAAAAGTCAAGGTAAAAAATGCCTCCCAGTACTGAAAGGGTTAATATATTTCCACGTAACGTTTCACTATTGACTCGACACTCACAGCCTGGTCACTGAATTCATACCATTCCTGTCATTAATTTTATTCCATTTATGTGAGAAAATACCATTACTTGCATAGGGTCAACACCAGGACCAGACTATACAGGGAAGTTAGAACATGAAATTTAGGGGGAGGGGGAAGTCCTTAGAAAATATAGTAATAATAATAATAATAATAATAATAATAATAATAATAATAATAATAATAATAATAATAATAATAATAATAATAATAATAATAATAATAAACATGAAAATATTCCTTTTAATCTTTTCTTGGATCGTGTTCAATCAATTTATTTTAGTGTTACCATTAAGTCTCTCTCTCTCTCTCTCTCTCTCTCTCTCTCTCTCTCTCTCTCTCTCTCTCTCTCTCTCTCTCTCTCTGCAAAGAAAAAAGGGGAAGCTGCAAAAAATTATAAGGGGAGCTGCAAAAAATAAGAAGCTGCAAAAAAAGGGAGCTGCAAAAAAGTAAGAGGGAGCTGCTGCAAAATTAGGGGAAGCTGCAAAAACTTATGCGAGGCTGCAAAAAAGAAGCTGCAAAAAAAAAGGGAAACTAAAAAAATGTGGAGCTGCAAAAAAAATGAATAAGCTGTAAAACTAAAAAGCTGCAAAAAGTAAGGGGAAGCTGCAAGAACCCATCAGACCTCAGACCTACACGTGGCAGTCCCTCTATCAACCATACCTACCCATTCCCACCCATTACCCCCTCCCATTAATTTGTCCGGTACTTTAAAGCTTCACCACTAACAACCTGATTACTGAGTCCATTCCATCCATTACCCATTAACTGAGAACCAATCACTATCTCCTATTTACTTTACATTTACTTTTACAATTATATTTACTTTTTTTTCCAAGTTTGAACATGTATCTTATCTCTCGACCACTATCTCTCAATCTCTATCTCACAGCCATAACTACCATAACCACACAGCTAGTCAATCATTCAGGCAGTCTCACTCAATCGCTCTCTCCCAACAACAATCATTCACTCACAGTCACTCAGCCGGTGTCACATGCCAAAGTGTGGCCCGTGACAAGTGTTTAGTTGCGTCTTCTGCGCATGCGCGGCCCGGGAGCGAACGACAGACACTATATATTATGTCATGCCTATAGCTATGACAGAATGTGACAAGTGATATTGTGTGAATTTAAACAATTCGATTTTTTTTTTTTTAATATCACAGTAGCCATTGGTTTTCAGCATGTATCGGTGGAAAGACTAGAGCAGAAATATCACTATTTGTTTGATATGGGTGGCCTGATGTGCTGGTGGAGAGAGCTTTCAAGTATGCTATTGTACAGCTGCTGGTCAGCATGAGCAATCAGTGGTTCGCCCCACCTTGTCACTGGAAGGTTAAAGTCCCCCATAATTATGCAATTGTTTGCGCAGCAAATGTCCGCGATTTGTTCATACAATTGTTCGTCTATGGCGGGTGACTCAGCTGGAGGACGATAGACGACACCTAATGTTATTTTTCTGCATTTATTTTCTATATGAATGAAGAGGAGGAGGAGGAGGAGGAGGAGGAGGAGGAGGAGGAGGAGGAGGAGGAGGAGGAGGAGGAGGAGGAGGAGGAGGAGGAGGAGGAGCAGGAGCAGGAGAGAGGAGAGGAGAGGAGAGGAGAGGGAGAGGGAGAGGGAGAGGGAGAGGAGAGGAGAGGAGAGGAAGAGGAAGAGGAAGAGGAAGAGCAAGAGGAAAAGGAAGAGGAAAAGGAAAATGAAGAGGAAAAGGAAGAGGAAGATGAGTAGGAGGAGAAAGAAAAAAAAGCATGAGGAGAAAGAGGAGGAGGAAGCGGAGGATACAGAATGCACGTGCTTGTGATCAAAGTAAGATCAGAAAGAGTTAAGAAGCGAAACACGGTAAGAGTGAGAGAGAGAGAGAGAGAGAGAGAGAGAGAGAGAGAGAGAGAGAGAGAGAGAGAGAGAGAGAGAGAGAGAGAGAGAGAGAGAGAGAGAGAGAGAGAGAGAGAGAGAGAGAGAGAGAGAGAGAGAGAGAGAGAGAGACTCAAGACTGCTGGAGTGGATTAAGACTGAAGCGCTGCGCCGGGTGGATATTAATGCAGTGGATGTGGAGTGGAGGAGGTGAAAGCTGGGGTAGAGTGTTGGTACATTCTTTTCCACTTGCAGGTACTCAAAGCGGATATTTTTCAGCGAGTAACGAGTTGGAAAAGTGATGCATCTGAGAGTAACAGTGACGAGAAGTGCATGAGAGGTATAAACAAACATTTTGGGACCTTAATAATCTGCGAAGGAATGTGAAAGGAAGGACAAACAGCAGCAGACTTGTTATCCCTCACTACGATTTTTAATAACAAAGACGAACGGTGCATTTGAAAGTGACAAGCAATAGTGAAAGGTAAGAAAAAAAGATTCAGAACTCCTAATTTGTAATGTGAAGGAAGGTCAAACAGCAGTAGATTTGTAACCCCCCTTAAAACCCGCTCAATACCAGACTAAGCAGTGAATTCTAGCTTATGAATGCTCGTACAGTGAAAGCCGGACCAAAAATCTCATGCAGCAAGTGACTTTAAAGTGAAGTGCTTAAGAAGAATCTGAAGTTGTAGTGACCTGGTTACAGTGAGATCATAAAGCAGTGAATTGACAGTGAAAACAAACTCGTACAGTGAAAATCGAGCCAAAATCCAGTGCAATAGTGATTTGATAGTGAAGTGCTCAAGAAGAATCTGGTTTTATAGTGACCTGATAAGAGTGAGGTTAATTAGTGAAAACAGTGAAATCTGACAGTGACTTACGGTGAAATTGCACACGTAAGGCAACGCTATAGTGAATCGTAAATGAGTAATAACAATCATCAGAAAATAGTGAATACATGCTTACAGTGAAAGAAAAGATAGTGACAAGATACAGTGATTCTTGAGGTGAAATTAAGACAAAGTGATACGAGATTGCACAGTGGAAGCAGTGACCAGTGACACACATGCAACAGTGATACACAACAGTGAAATTCATACGTGGAAAAATACGGTGTTTGTTTTTTTTGTGTTTTTGTGTATTCGATGTCGTGGTGTTGACGAGACTGTTCCTCCCTCACCACCACCACCACCACCACCACCACCACCACCACCACCACCACCACCACCACTTCAAAGAGAGGCGAGAAAAGTAAAGATATATTTGAGTTAAAAAAAAATACTGTGAACTGAGAGAGAGAGAGAGAGAGAGAGAGAGAGAGAGAGAGAGAGAGAGAGAGAGAGAGAGAGAGAGAGAGAGAGAGAGAGAGAGAGAGAGAGAGAGAGAGAGAGAGAGAGAGAGAGAGAGAGAGAGAGAGAGAGAGAGAGAACACCAAGTAAAAATCATACAGTGGAAAAAGAGAGAGGAAGGAAAAATCGTAAAGCAAACACAATCACAAAAGAAATACGAACAAAAAAAGACATGCAAACATTGACAGAAAAAACGTGGAAACCGGAAATAAACAACGACTCCTAATTAATACAAACAAACAGGCAGCAAGAGAGAGAGAGAGAGAGAGAGAGAGAGAGAGAGAGAGAGAGAGAGAGAGAGAGAGAGAGAGAGAGAGAGAGAGAGAGAGAGAGAGAGAGAGAGAGAGAGAGATAAAACAAGGTAAAAATTCATGAAAAGCTAAGAGATACATCGCATGACACCTGAAAAAACACATGCATTAATTAAACCCCAGTATCAAAAGACGAGGTGTGAAAGAGGTTAACAACTGCAGAGAGGAAGGAAAAAAAGAGAAAAAGAAATAAAAAGAAATAAGAATTCATGCAAAGCTCATAGATATATCGCATGCCAATTGAAAACACCACATGCATTAACCAAACCCCAGAAAAAGATGAGAATATGAAAGAGGTTAACTAACACAAAACAGGATGGGGGTTAACAGAGACGCGTTGCCCCCTCATCACCAGCACCACCACCACCAGGAAGAGGATGAGGTGGGGATGACCCTGTGACCTAGAGGCATGAATGGCAGTGACCCGCCCCGTGTCCTCACCCTGTCCCCGACCCCCCACGCCTCACGCCCTTCCTTCGAGCTTAAGAATCCGTGTCGCTTCCTCAACACAACTTTTTCCTCGCTGTGCAGTGGCGGTAACAGTATCAGTGGCGGTGTTGGGAGAGCGATAGACTTCCACAACACATCCTCCGCAGGGGCACTACACCCTCCAAGTACCCTGTCTACTTTATCCTCATCGCCTCTAAGCCCTTCGTCGCCAGCCTCGCCAGCTTACCCACTGTACGAGGACTATTACGAATACGAACACTATAATTTTACGGACGAGCAGTGGGGAGTGGTTCGGCAGCTCAATCTCTACTACGTGCCGCTTCTGATCGTGGTGGGCTTCGTCGGGAACCTCCTCTCCTGCGTGGTGTTCCTCAATACAAGACTTCGCATGAGGTCGTCTAGTTATTACTTGGCGGCGCTGGCGGTGGCTGACGTAACCTACCTGTTCATTTTGTTCCTTGTGTGGCTGGATCTCCTCGGCTTCAACACCTTTAATGTCAACGTGATGTGTCAGGTAAGCAGCCGGCCAAGTAAGGTGAGGTGTGGTGTGGTGTGGTGTGGTGTGGTGTGGTGTTTGCTTGTTCTGCTAGTGTCTTGTGGTGTTGTTGTTGTTTTTCTTTTTAAATGTTTTTTGGTAGTTTTGAGGGTTTTGGGGATATTGGGTGTTGTGATGTGTGTGTGTGTGTGTGTGTGTGTGTGTGTGTGTGTGTGTGTGTGTGTGTGTGTGTGTGTGTGTGTGTGTGTGTGTGTGTGTGTGTGTGTGTGTGTGTGTGTGTGTCCATTTGTTTGTCCATTTGTCTTCTCTCTCTCTCTCTCTCTCTCTCTCTCTCTCTCTCTCTCTCTCTCTCTCTCGCTCGCTCCCTCAAGCGCTGCACAAACTTCTCTGGCTGGAATGTTAAACTCTTTGCCGTTATTATTTCCTCTCCGTGTTGTTGTTGTTATTGTTGTTTGTTGTTGTTTGTGGACGGAATAGTGATAATGGTGATGAGACTGGTAGTGGTGGTGGTGGTGGTGGTGGTGGTGGTGATTCGGGAGGGGAAAATACTTTAACACTCCTCCATTCAGATGTATGTCCTGGGGAGAGCATTCAATTTCCTCCGTTTGATCTCTCGCCACCACAAGTTTACGACGACACACACACACACACACACACACACACACACACACACACACACACACACACACACACACACACACACACACACACACACACACACACACACACACACACAGACACACACACACACACAGACAGAGAGAGAGAGAGAGAGAGAGAGAGAGAGAGAGAGAGAGAGAGAGAGAGAGAGAGAGAGAGAGAGAGAGAGAGAGAGAGAGAGAGAGAGAGAGAGAGAGAGAGAGAGACAGACAGACAGACAGACAGACAGACAGACAGACAGACAGACAGACAGACAGACAGACAGACAGACAGACAGACAGACAGACAGACAGACAGACAGACAGACAGACAGACAGACACTGCAAAAAATCAATACTCCTCAAAAAAACAGTAGCAAAATAAATCTTCACAGTACCATTAAGGAAACCAATACACATGTTTCTGAGCCATAATGAGCCGTAAACAAGCCACAGGGAGCCACAACAATGCCTCCAGCAGCAGCCCGTAAGTCACACATCAATTGGAATCACGGCAAACCAAGGAGGAATTGAATTAACAAGCAACCTTAATGAACCGACCCGTTGCCAGACTTCTCCAAACTATTAAGGCGAACACGCGGGGAATTGTCACTGATGCGCCCTCATTTGTTTCAGTAATGCTCTTTGATCTTCCGCTAATTGCCGCAGACTCACGGAAAAGGAGAAAGGACACGAAGGAGGAAACATACGAGTAGCTTCACGTCATGTCATCATTCTCTTCCCCAGAAAAAGAAAGAAGGGAAAGAAAGAAAACTTGAGGCTATTCTATCATCTAGCTGACCGGGCGGAGGGTGGGGAGCGTGGCAGTTCAGGGGATTTATCTCTATAGTTCAGACAGCATCACGAAATGTTATCACTCTCTTCCACAGAAATAAAGAGGAAGAAAAATTGAGCTTCTTTTGTAGTTTACATACGTGGGAGTTCTTTTTCAAAGCTTTTTTGTCTTTTGTGACAGTTGGGGGAATTTATTAATATAATTCAGAGAGCGTCACGTGATGTCGTCATCCTCTTCCGCACAAAAAAAAAAAAAAATAAAACTGAGAGAAACAGAAATTAAAATTGACTTTTTTTTTACATTTAATTGAATTATAGCTTTTCCTTTTTCTAATATAATTTTTTTTCAGACATAAGCAATAGTAAATGTGGTGTTTTCATGTCGCTTTCCATGTCCTAAGCAGTCGTCTTTACACGCAGAATTGATGGCAGTATAAACTCAAATTTAATAAAGAAATCAAAGTTATTGGTTATCTATTCACTCACTCACTCCTGTCTTTTCTCTCTCCACAAACCAATATCAGTTAGCATCACAAAAACAGACTTTCTTTCTCAACAGTCAATATGAAGCTAACATTGAGAAGATGGCTGATAATTAATGCGCCAGTCCTTGCGTAATTACTAGTGAAGGAAACATCGTTATTTTATTTCCTATCTTTTCACGATAAAAGACAAAATGAAACTGCATCATAAATTGCACATATTTCAACTTACAATATAGAACCAAGGCACGTATCAATCAATACAATGGTCATATTCACCAAACACACGTTATTAATCCTACTAATTGAACCAAAGGGGTGGAGCCCAACGATGTATACATGTTAGCTGACTAAATAACAAAGAGTGGCTTGGAGAACCTCACCAGGATTGCACAATACCAATTAAAAAGCTAGGAAATAAATAAAATACGGTAATTGTAAGCCAGCTATACAAATGAACAAATAAAACAAATATAAATAAATAAAAAAACAATCACACTCATTCTCTTTTGTGTTTCCTTGTTACTACACTGATCTGGACTGTGACCTACATACACCTGTGAGGGAAAAAGTCGACATGCAGGTCAGACCACAGGTGTACCAGGATGTGCCTCCCTCGCCCTTCAGCTCGTGACGTGACTCCCTACGCTCACTTGACAAAGAGACACGCTGCCAATTACGCCACCGACTCAAGCTGTGTGTGGAAGGCATTAGTGGTGGAGAGGTGTGGAGTAGAGTGAGAAGAGGAAGAGAGAGAGAGAGAGAGAGAGAGAGAGAGAGAGAGAGAGAGAGAGAGAGAGAGAGAGAGAGAGAGAGAGAGAGAGAGAGAGAGAGAGAGAGAGAGAGAGAATAACCAACCGACAGCCTGACTGACTAATTGACAAACTGACTGACACACACACACACACACACACACACACACACACACACACACACACACACACACACACACACACGCACACGCACACGCACACACACACACACACACACAAATATGTAAACAGTTACATATGGAGAATATTTCCCCCAAAAAATCCCCAACAAGTATCGAGAATTAAAACAAAAACAGAGACGAGAACTTCAGAGACGAGAACTTCGAAGAGACTGAATCCACTCCGAGACAGACTCTTAAGAAAACAACAAGACTGATTTCTTTACGCACTCCCAGCGGAACCCGAGACAAGACGAGACAATGACGCAAATGACACAAAATGACGTGCCACACGGGAGACGAAATTGGATAACACGATATAAAAAAGAGAGGCGAGTAACGAAGACGCATTCATATTCCGAAGGACGGCTGAGGCAGAGAAAGGAGAGGCTATTTGTTTACATCTGAGAGGCCAATGGAAGCAGGTTAACCAACGCTGTCACGGCCACTTGACGGCCAACGTACCGCAAGGACTCCTTGATTTTCCGAGAGTTCTTGATGGCTGATGGACTCTAAAAAGGACTCAAAGATTTGAGATTGAAGGGAAGGATTAAACGTCCTGGAAATAAGTGAGGTAGTTCAGTCTGAGCACACACACACACACACACACACACACACACACACACACACACACACACACACACACACACACACACACACATCTACCCACCTACCTATACCCTCACTCCCCACACACACATTTACCCACACACTTTCTTTTGCCTCGGTTACCTAAGAGGTTACATAAGAACATCAGAAAAGCTATAGAAGCCAAATGGTCTAGTACCAGCGTCCTTTCCTGTCCAGAACACACACATTCTTGAATTCTCAACCTTCAAACGTATTCAAGACTTGTAAAATCCTTTCCAAGACCTCCATTGATGCTGCCCTAACAACCTGATTACTGAGGCTTTTTCAGATATTCACCAAACATTATATGGAATTCTGATTTATGGTGACCTAAGCCTTCAGAGATATGTTAAAAAAAATACGCTCTCTTCACCAGAAAAAAAAAATAGAGAGTAACAAAAAGCTCCTCAGAAGTCTCGAGGTAGGAAAGACATTTTTCTTCATATTCTTCTGACACTGTGATAGGAAATTAACAATACTGACAAACGTGTGGGAAGATGAACTATAAATGTGCAAAAGGTGTGAGAGGAGCGAGTCTTTCATAACAGATGCATCTCGGAGTCTTATCACACTGACTCCACGTTGGCACTTCTCTCCTCCTCCCTGACTTGCTGCGTCACTTCACGTAAACAAAGGATGGAAATGCAGTAATGTGGGCTTTGTGTTCCCTTCCAACTGTTCCTCGCTAACCTGTCTCTCCTTCTCACCTGCCAAATACAAGAAGGAAGATATAAAGACAGTTAAATAAAGCGTTGGTTTTTCGCGGTCTGCCATACACTGCCCTGAACTGAAGCGTGAGACTGTGGTGTGAAAAAAAGGCAAAATTTAGGGATTTGTCTTGGTTATGAAAGGAGGTAATAATGGGATATAATTTGAAGGACCCTCAATATTTCTTCACACATTCCCACTAGTAGTCTTATCCTCCACCACCACACCACCATACCACCACATCACACCACGAGCTTTACAACACACCTACCACCACCACATCACCACACCTTGACCTTACCAGCACACCAACTATCACCAACACCACTACCACACCATGAGCTAACACACCAACCACTACAGCACAACTTCATCCCAACATCACCACATCATGTCCACTCCATCACGCCAACCATTACACCATCACATCGCACCATCAAACTACCACACCCACACCACCACCATCACACCACAAGCTAACACACCAAACACCACATCAACACACCATAACCTCCATCACACTAACCACCACGCCACATTACACTATCAAACTACCACACACACTCTAGAAAACCACCACAACCACCACCACCACCAATATTTCACCTGTCAACTAATACCTGGTCTCTCCTGCAGCTGGAAATCTACTTGGGATCAGTGTCCAGCTCGCTAAGTGTGTGGCTGACGGTGGCCTTCACGGTGGAGAGGTTTATCGCGGTGCAGTACCCCCTGCAGCGCCCCACCGTCTGCACCGTCCACCGCGCCAAGACAGTCATCCTCACCCTGGCAGGCTTCAGTGTCACCGTTCACCTGTACGTCTTCGTCACTGCCGGCGTTATAGTTCACCACGATGAGGCAAGTGTTCGGTGGCTTGTGAATTGTGACGTGGTGTGAATACTGGGATACATTTGTTACCATGATTTTTGGATATGATTAGACGATTTTATTTTCATGGAGGTCAAAAGATTAATGGCCAGTCTTCACTATTTCAATCCTCACATATGTTTCTGAAGCTGTAAAAATGCGCCAAATAGTAACCAGAATGAATATTAAGAACGCGTCCTGATACTGAAGCACATCTTTTACCTTGAGATTTGTGTACGATTAGACCATTTCATTGACACTAGGAATGGTCTATGGAGGTCAGAAGATTAATGGCTAAAGTCTTCACTATTCTAATCACAACATAAGTTTTTGAAGCTGTATAAAGTCACTAAATAATAAAAAAAAATGAATATGAAAACGCGTCCTGGTACTGAAGAGGTTAAAGACTTTACTGAGTTCAAAATGTGCTTCATTAGTGGGAAAGAAAGCACCATTTCAAACACGGCTAAGCTTCTCTATAGCCTCTGGAAAATAGTTCTGAGATGGCTCTTATACAGAAACGCCTTGCTCTTCCACCACTACTGGTTTCAGAGGCCGCACAGATGATTAGCCACATTCTCAATAGTGTTTTCCCTGTTAATAGTGCAGGAATCTTGTTAATCTGTCACTAGAATGGTAAAAAATAACCTCAAAAAATGAAAACTCGTGTGTGGTGTTGTTGTTGTTGTTGTTTGTTGTTGTTGTTGTTGTTGTTGTTGTTGTTGTTGTTGTTGTTGTTGTGGTGGTGGTGGTGGTGGTGGTGGTGATCGAAAGCAAAAAAAAAAAATAAAAAAAATGGTGAAAATAGTCGTAAAAGTAGTGAATATCTGTAGTATTAACATTAGTACCACCCACCACCACCACCACCACCAATTATAATACTAATACCACTAGTCTGCTTTACAAAACTCATTCACAAACCCTTGAACACGGAATACGGAAATACCACGTCAAGTACTGCTAATCACGACACACACACACACACACACACACACACACACACACACACACACACACACACACACAGATCACAACCACAGCGGCGGCTTTGTGCAACGCTGTCAATCATTTCTGCACCATCAAGAGTAATCAGCGCAAGGGTGACGGGTATTTAAGCAATATGTGCTTACCTCGTGTTCGTGACATCAAAAAAACTTACAATGATGATGAAAGAGAGAAACACCACAATTTCTTTCTTACATCATACGAGATTTAAACTTTATCACACATCGCTTTCACACAATCCCTTTTTTTTATTATCATCCTTGCTTTTAGAACATGACATAAACGTTACAACAATAATTACATCAAAAGGCGATTTAATACTCATAGTTCCACGTAGCTATTACATATTCCGTTCTCTGTGAATTTTGCCTTAATCCCTTCAATATGTGGACACATTTTTACCTTGAGATTTGTGTACGATTAGACCATTTTATTACATTACGAAGGGTCTATGGAGGTCAGAAGATTAATGGTCACATTCTTCACTATTCTAATCCCCCACATAAGATTCTGAAGCTGTATAAAATCACCAAATAGTGACCAGAATGAATAGGGAAACGCGTCATGGTACTCAAAGGGTTCAGTACGGTACACCACAAACAACAATATACTGAAAACAGTACATTATCTTTCCTGCATCACAGGGAATTGAATCTTCATTACTCCACCCACAAAGTACACGCTCTCTTTGTTACCACCGCTCTGTTTAATACGTCCAACGAACTTTACTGAGAGAGAGAGAGAGAGAGAGAGAGAGAGAGAGAGAGAGAGAGAGAGAGAGAGATAAACCATTGTCTCCCTAGGTCTAGATCAAACGAGTGTCAATATTCTTTGGTTTTCCCTGCAACAAAAAAAACGGTTTCTATAAGATTCGTGCCAGTAATAAAAACAAAGCTCGTACAGTAACACAATACGATACCTTCTATTTCTTTTACCTCCCACACTAAGCAGGTTCCAATTGTTTTCGTTCAACTCAGCATTAACAAGTCTCGTTTCCAATTCGCCATTCGTTCAGCGCACTACAAACAAACCGTTACTAAAATATGAAAAACAAAATATTTCCTTTCACATCAAGCTGGCCGTTGTCCCTCTTGTGTTCCAAAGATAAACATCACCCACTTCTACTGCAGGAATCCTTTGTATAACATAATAAAACAAACACGACATACAGCACAGCGTCATAAAATATTCACCATCCTTCTTACATCGACTCAAGACACCATCCTCCTTTGTATAACACCCACAAGTACCAAATCCCGTTTTCTCCACCTAACCTTTTGTGTCCGGTACATTTCATTAAAACAAACACACATTCAGCGTTGGAATAAAGAGAAAACAAAGTCTTTTTAATCCAAGCAAGTCTCCCTCTCCTCTTGCCCCAACATAAAGAGACTGTTTACTTGGCGGTGACATAATATTTACTTTCAAGGATGATATGAGGGAAGGAGTGTCGTGAAAAGAATGGCGAGTGTATGGCAGGGAGCTTTGACCTTTAACCCCTTCAGCACTGGGACACATTTTTACCTTGAGATTTGTGTACCATTAGACCATTTCACTGACATTAGGATGGGTCTATGGAGGGCAGAGGATTAATGGTTACAGTCTTCACTATTCT
Source organism: Portunus trituberculatus (assembly GCF_017591435.1). Classification (NCBI taxonomy): domain Eukaryota; kingdom Metazoa; phylum Arthropoda; class Malacostraca; order Decapoda; family Portunidae; genus Portunus; species Portunus trituberculatus. The sequence continues at coordinate 15,402,053 of NC_059278.1, read as the reverse complement.
AACTCCTCGCATGAGTTTCTGAAGCTGTATCAAATCACCAAATAGTCACCAGAATGAACATGGAAACGCTGTAGCTTATTACTGACATCCTGTTTTGTCGGACTCACTGTTCTTTTAATGTGGATTTTCAGAGGCCGCAGAGATAATTGGATGATATTAACGGTGTTTTTCACGTAGACGGTTCGCTGATCCTATTAAGCGATCACTAGAATCATTATCTCATTCTTGGAAACACTAATCTATTTACGCCCAAAATCATACTTTGGATTTTTGTGGACTTTTTTCATCCCCTTTAAATGATGCTAATACCTCACCAAATTATCCCTAGAATCACCAAGACGTCCTTACAAACTGAAGACTTCCAGTAAAAACAGTGTCAATAATACCCCTTTTATTGTTTATCACACACGAAACTTCTGAAACTCCCAGCAGATTGATAAAGGTGGTGCTTGTCCTTCTTTTGTGTTCCTTTGTGTATATATGGCCCCATCCCTCTCGCAGTCTATCCAGTCTACCAGTATTGGGTTGGCCTGGCTTGCATCGATAACTGAAGCAGTCCACTGATCGGCGCCTCTGTAACCTGACCACCAGACAGGAACAGAGACCATTCCAGCAATCCAGCCCAGGTCGTCTTGTCTGGAAACTTTTAACAAGCTTTGGTAGAGATTGGTGCAGTTTTCAAGAGTTATTCCTGACTTTACTGATACTTTAAGAGCTCCACACCACGAAAAACACAAATAAACACGACTAAACCTCTCCATGGCCTTTAAAAACAGTCGTAAGAGTTCAAAGGCTTTCAAAATACATGTTGGAAGAATGTCAGAGGAGAGTGGGCGGTTAGAGGATAGTGTGCGCCTCGTTAATCCCACCTGAGTCATGCAGCAATAGTACCTGAAAGACCTTGACACGGCTTACCGCTTTCTGAGCCTCTCCTGACGAATGAAGGACACATCAAACGAGATTATCAAAGACTCTCCCCACCGACCTCTTGACTCCATTACACTGACCTCATAACTCCTGCCAGTTCCACTCCCCAGGCTTCACCTCCTCACCACTGTACATTAACCCCTGTACATCAACCCCTGCCCACTAATCCCTGCCAATTCCACCCCCTAGACTCTCCTTACTGTTAACCCTGTCAATTCCACTCCCCCACAAAGCCTTTTCTCTGACCCCTGTACATTAACCACTATACTTTAACCCCTATACTTCCTTACCCTGTCCAGTCCACTCCCCAGACTCCCCTTGTTCCTCCTTACCCCTGTAAATTAAGCTATACCTCTTAACCCTGCCAATTCAGATCCATACTTTAATAACCCCTATTTCCTCACCCCTACCATCTGTCCACTTCCCAGAGACCCCTAAACATCAACCCACTCTAACCCATCCATTCGTCCCTTTACCCTGCCTTGTGTCTCCAACCTCCATGTTCCCACAAGGCTACACGATACACGGCTCGCACCAACGCTACATTTAAGACCAAATAAATCAAGGTGTTTTAGGTCAGCGAACAGGAAAGTGAGGCTGTTCGCGGGGTGTGTGGCGGTGACAGTGAGGGTGACAGTGACGGTGAGTGGGCGATGTATGCCTGAATAATGAAACCATCGAGGCCTTAATTAACACAGGTAAGGGAGATGCGATTGCTTTAGCGAGGACAGTCCAATGTGGCGCAGAGTGATTAACGTGGATTGGTCGGCTGTCGGCTGTTGGGCTTGTTTGTATCGCTCCACTTCCTCAAGCCGGGCGGTAAATGAAGGCTGGTCACAACTTCAACGCCAATGAAAACTGCCTCCTGGTACACCTTTCCCTCATTACCGATCACTCTGAGACACCATTAATAGTTCTAAAGCCACATCCAATCTTTCTTGTAGATGTTTATAGAGACTTCACGCATTGCTTCTGGTGCTGCTTATTGTTTCGTGTCGCTGTGAAAGGGTTATAACAGGGTGGTGGAAAAAAAATGCTTTCTCGCGATGAAGAAGAAGAAGAAGAAGAAGAAGAAGAAGAAGAAGAAGAAGAAGAAGAAAAGAAAAGAAGAAAAGAAGAAGAAGAAGAAGAAGAAGAAGAAGAAGAAGAAGAAGAAGAAGAAGAAGAAGAAGAGAGAAGAAGAAGAAGGAAGAGAAGAAGAAGGAGGAGGAAGGAGAGAGAGAAGAGGAGGAGGAGGAGGAAAGAGGAGAGGAAGGAAAAGAAGGAGGAGGAGGAGGAGGAGGAGGAGAAGGAGGAGGAGGAGGAGGAGGAGGAGGAGGAGGAGGAGGAGGAGGAGGAGGAGGAGGAGGAGGAAGAAGGAGAGGAGGAGGAGAGGAGGAGAGAGAGAGGAGGAAGGAGGAGAGGAAGGAGAGAAGAAGAAGGAAGAGGAGGAGGAAGGAGGGAAGGAAGAAGAAGGGAGAGAGGAAGGAAGAGAAGAAGAAGAAGAAGGAAGGAGGAAGAAGAAGAAGAAGAAGAAGGAAGAAGAAGAAGAAGGAAGAAGAAGAAGAAGAAGAAGAAGAAGAAGAAGAAGAAGAAGAAGAAGAAGAAGAAGAAGAAAAAAGAAGAAGACATCAGCGTAATTACTTGCAGCGGTGACGTACTGCCTCCCACTCACTAACACAACTCCAAACAGGTGCCCGGGAAACTTACCTCCACGACTGTCCTATAAAAAAGTAAAAAAAAAAAAAAAAACTTTCCTGAAGTTCATGGCGACGCAATAAAGGGAATCGCTGGAGGGAAAGTGCAGGACGGTGAGGGGAGGTGAGGGGAGGTGAGGAGAGATACATGGCTTACGGGAATGTGCAGTGAGGGGTAGGGAAGTCACTGAAGAGTTACTGAGAGGGGAAAAAGTCACGAAGGATCGGATGGAAAAAAAAATATAGTGTCACTGAACGTGTAGCGAGGGGAAATGGGTCAGGCAATAGAGGGTGAGGGGAAGGAAAGAGCATCGCTGGTGTGGGGAAAGGGGGCACTGACCATATGATAAAAGGAAACTGAGATGACGAGGGGAAGGGAATCAGGGAGGAGGAAGTGAGGGGAGGGATTCACTGGATAGCTGACGAGGAAGGGTTGTCACTGAAGAGCTGGTGAGGGTAAGGGCGGTCATGTCACGGGAAATTAGAGGGGAAAAATTCACGAAGGGGAGGTGGAGAGGCGAGGAAGGAAGTCAGGGAGTTAGGAAGCCAGGAATTCAGGGGATGAGGGCGGTTTGGTGGGCGTGAAGGAATCAGGGAGATGAAGTGGTCAGGGATCAGGGAGTTAAGAAGATCAGGGAACAGTTAAGAGATCAGGGAATCAAGTGACCAGGAAGTAAGAGTCATAGAGGCTGTCAGTCATGGAGGTAAGGGAGTAAATAGACATGTTAGGGTATAAGGGGGAGATGAGGGTAGTGTATTAGGGGGTCGAGGTGTGGGTTAGAAAGTTAGGGGGGTGTCAGTGGTGAGTCAGGGGGGTCAGGGAGTACAGGGGTGGGGTAAGAAAATCAGGGGAGTTGTGCAGGGAGTGGGTCAGGGGATCACGGAAGGAGGGAAGGGATCAGGGAGGGGGATCAGGGAGGGGATCGGGGAGGGAAGTCAGGGAGGAGATCAGGGAGAGGATCAGGGATGGGGATCAGAGAGGGGAGTCATCGAGGGGAGTCAGGGAGAGGAGTCAGGGAGGGGAGTTAGGGAGGGGATCAGGGAGGGGATCAGGGAGGGAATCAGGGTCAGGGAGGAGTCAGGGAGGGGAATCAGGGAGCAAGGGCAACAACAGAGGCAAGACTTATTGGATTATCGACAGCCCCCGTCAGAAACTTCCCACGCGGCGACGACTAACCAGCCTACAGGTGTTCCGTGGCGCAGGTGAGAGGTAATCGCTAAGTCCCCGCCACCTCACTGTTTTTGGCGCGCCTGAAGGAACTCACCAGTGCGGCGTTGAAAGGAAGACTTGTCATAATGTTGCGCTGGAAAAATCTCGCCTGATTGCTATCCTTCGAGAACGTGACCAGAAAAATAGGCTCCACCTCTCGGCCAATTTACTTAAGGAAGTCTCTGCAAACTCCACTTCCTCAAATTGTAATTCACAATAAAGTAAGAAAAGGACAAAAACAGGATAAAGTTGTACATATTCTAAGTGAGTGTTATTGATTAGTTCTTGCATCAGTGAAGTGGACAGAATAATGTTGAGTGTTCCCTGTAGTTCAAATAGTGGAATAAATCATGCAAAGAAAAATAACACAAATGAGAACGTTTCAGAACTTTGAATAGAAAAGGCGTCACTGATTAACTCTATTGAAGTGGAGAGATTAATCTTAAATGTTTCCCCGTATTCCTAGAGGAGCTCTGTGGTAGATGACACCTGCCCACAGTGCTCATTTCCGCATCCTTATCTTCTCACCTGTATGGCATTATTCACGTCTCAGTTTCAGAAGAAGTGACGTTACCGATTAAATATTGAAGTGGACTGAATAATCTTAAATGTTTCCCTGTATTTCAAGTGGCCTATGGTACGTGACGCCTGGCTACAGTGCACACTTCCGTATCCTTATCTTACCTTACCTCCGTGCCTGTGTGGAACTGTTCACACACTTTTCTGAACACGGGTGAGCGGCCCCGTCTGGTCAGAATAGCGTCACAGGATCCAGACTGAAAACTAATATTATACACTGGTGAAGGAGGATGAAACCATTGGTGTCAATTTACTTGCGGGATACGGACCTTTGCCACACATCACCACGCAATACGCATAATATATATTTTCAAAAGCTATCAGCTGGTATGATAGGGACACAGTTTGGTATTCAATCATTTCCTCAGCTTCACCTGGATACGAATCCATGTCGCTTCTGTAAACACACTGCCACGCCACATACCAACAAGAGGATACAGATTCTCGAAAGTTTCCACGCTACATTAGGTACACACTTGTATCTTTTCATCAATTTACGGCTGGAAATGCTAACCGCTAGAAGAATCGACACATGCTACTACGCCACACCAACAGAACAATGAGACACGAACGTTGGCTCGCTACAAATCTTAAACTGAGCTTCCAGTGAGAGTGAACAGTGTGTGTGTGTGTGTGTGTGTGTGTGTGTGTGTGTGTGTGTGTGTGTGTGTGTGTGTGTGTGTGTGTGTGTGTGTGTTACTATAGTTAGCACAGCAAGCGTAAACAAGTCTCGCACCAGTGGCGCTCATACGAACATCCACGTGACTCTTTATCCTGTCAAAACTCAGCGGAGTGTGGCACGTGTCAGAACTAACAGACATTTATACATTTCACCAGCGAACGAAAACCTTCATTTTTAATCGCTCTTTGTTGTGTTGTAACGATAAGCTGCCTGGAAATGTGAACCGTGAGTCGTCAAAATAATACTGATAGACTGAAGTTGCGAAATAAAAGCTTAAAATCATGAAATTAGCGAGATTAACCTGCATTTCCAGATATAAGGCAATTAGTTCACTTAGAAATAAATGTAATAAAAAAAAATAGCTTCAGTGAATCCAGTTTGTGAAGGAGACCAGAAAAGTGGGCCTAAATTGTAAAACACACACACACACACACACACACACACACACACACACACACACACACACACACACACACACACACACACACACACACACACACACACCTAAAAAAAAAAAGGGAAAAAACAGAAACCTTCACTAAATCTTTCAAACTTAGGAAAACTTAAAACAATAGACCTTAACCTTCTCTCTCTCTCTCTCTCTCTCTCTCTCTCTCTCTCTCTCTCTCTCTCTCTCTCTCTCTCTCTCTTTCAAACTTATATTTTACGTTCTCTCTTCCTCTTCCTGTCTCTCTCTCTCTCTCTCTCTCTCTCTCTCTCTCTCTCTCTCTCTCTCTCTCTCTCTCTCTCTCTCTCTCTATATATATATATATATATATATATATATATATATATATATACATTGGGTTTTATCGGGCTAAAGGAGATATTTTGGGCTAAAGGAGATATTTTGGGCTAAAGGAGATATTTTGGGTATCTCCTATCTCAAAGCTCATCAACTATTTGAATGTCCTGTTCTTATTGATTTAGTGATAATTACGAGTACTCCTGTAATGTATCACTTATGTCACTATGTATCATATTGTCACTTAACTTATTCACTTATTCTCTATGTACACTCGTGTCACTGTCACGCACTTCACTTAGCCACTGGTTCACTAACACTGAATTTCTGGCCTCCGCACACTGAAACACTAAGGTCTTCTGGCCACTTGTCCGAGGCTAGAAATTTGTTCCACCACTGCACATAGTTTTGCTTGAATTGTCTTCGGTGGTGGGTGGAGTGTGACCGTGGTGTAGTCAGGACCGAGGGCGCCGTGGAGACGGTCCTGGTGAGCACCTCACCGCGGCGTGGAGGCAAGCGTAGTTCTTGCATGTGTGGCAAGCGTTATTCCTGCACCTTGTATAGGGTGGCAAGGCCCGCCACACCCCTGCTGTGCTGCAGACTGTGCAGGCTGTAGAGAGAAGCGGCTTGCTGGTCAGGAAGAGCGTCCTTTATCAACCTCTCTGCCCTCCTCTGAATCTTGTCCAGGACAGCAAGATGGGAGGGCGCTGCTCCACCCCAGGCGAGGCAGGAGTACTCAAGAGAAGAGCGAATCTCAGATTTGTACAGCAGCTCTCGTCCCTTGCTATCCAGGAGGCCGGCAATCCTTCGGAGGCACGCCAGCTTCCTGCTGCCGTTCTAGCGAGCTGCCTGATGTGTGCCTGGTAAGTCACCTTGCTGTCAAAGGTGACTCCCAGGATTTGCAGCTCCGGCTGAGGCGTCAGTTATGCCCCGTTGAGGGTGGGGCGGATGTCGTGCAGCTGTGTTTTTTGTGGAGCAAAGGTCACCTGCCACCTGCGTCCCCAGTCCTCCAGACGGCGTAGTGTGGTGCTGAGGCGGGCAGTCACCGCCTGCTCTTCCCCTGGTGAGAAAGGCAGCGACAGGGTTACATCATCTGCATATGCACGAGTACTCGGGACGAGATTTAGCATATCGTTGATGTACACGTTCCATAGCAGCGGGCCCAACACGCTGCCCTGTGGAACACCTGCGCTTATTTTCTGGGGGAAAGACTGTTGGCCGTTGTGGACGACCAGCATCTCCTGCTGCTGCAGGTAATCCCACAGCAGCTCCAGCAAGG
>NC_059278.1:15387455-15389955 GCF_017591435.1 Portunus trituberculatus | reverse complement strand
GTTATAAGGCAAGGATATAAGCTAGGGGTGAGTATGGTGGATAAGGGTTTATATGGGAAGGTAAAGGTTGATTAGGTGTAAGGTAAGAGCCGTTAGTAATGTGTAGGGAAAAACATATAATGCGTCGTTTAGGTGTCAAGGCCAACAAGGTAAGATGGCTAGGTAAAGTAAGCGTAGGTAGGAGATGGGTAGGATATGTAGATTGGGTATAGGTAAGTGCGGACATGGGTAGGTTAGTGGTAGGTTTGGGTACGGTAAGGTAAGGTAAGGTTATGTTATGTTATGTTATGTTATGTTATGTTATGTTATGTTAGGTTAGGTTAGGCTAGATATTAGGTTAGGTTAGGTTAGGTTAGGTTAGGTTAGGTTGAGTGGAAGGTAAGTGGTAGGGAAGCTATAACTGCAAGCAATATCAGCGCAGCCATAGAATTAATAGTAGTAATAACAATAATTAATTCCAGGCTGTTCCCTTCCATATATTACCACCACCACTACCACCACCACCACCAGCATCACCACCACCACCACCACCATCACATCCCTCATCATCATCATCACATCTGCCAATTTGCCTTCCCACCGGAAATTCTGCGGCCAAACATTAATTCATTTTCCACACAAACAGCTTAGTCACATGTTCGCCCCGCCATGAATACCCATCCCTCTCAATGGCCAATCAGCTTCCCATTTTCCCTCGCCCCCAACCGTCATAGAAAACGCTGGATGAGAAATGAAAACAGGAGGGCGGATCAGATGTTTTAGCTTGCCTCTTCTTTTAATCTCAATGCAAATTTGTAGAAAATCGAGATATTAGAATGAAAATGTGAAGGGGGGACGTGTTTTGTTTACTTTCCCTTATGCTAATCCACATACATCGAGATATTAAAATTAGAATGAAAAATATGGACGAGTTTTGAGGTATTTCCCCCTGTGCCAAACTGCAGAAAACGAGATATGAGGTAAAATATTAACTCAGAATAATTTTAAGCATGTTTCCCTTTTGGTAGTCCGAAGAAAACGAGATACCAAAAGAAAATGAAAGATAATAAATTTTGAGGTAGTTTCCCCTATGCCAAGAAGTCAGAAAACGAGAAAACGAGGCAAAATATTAAAGAAGAGTGTAATTTTAAGCTTTTCCCTCCTTGTGCTATTCCGAAGTTAAAACGAGATACCAGAAAGAAAACGACAAGATGATGAGTTTTGAGCTAGTTCTCCCTACACGAAGACTCAGAAAATGGGATGCGAAAAAGAAAGTAGACAGAGAATGTAATTGTGAGCGAGAGGGGAAAGTAAATGAAAGATGATACCATTTTTTGAGCTCGTTTCCCTTACGCCAGTCCTAATAGAAAACGGAACAGGGATACGGAAAAATGGGGACGGAGGATTGAAGATATTGTTCTTTTTTATGCCAATCATCATAAAGCATGGAAAAGAAGGGAAAAAAAATGGGTTGGGAGATTTGAACAATTTTCCCTCTTGCCAACGAGGCACGAAGGAAGGAAAACGAGGAGGAAGGAGGACAAAATGAGCTCGGGGAAGGAAGGAAGTCTAGGTAGGCAAACTTGGGTGAAAACTTAATATCACCACCGCCCAGCTCATCTCGCTGCACTAACACGTTCACAACACCGCTATTACTTCCTGCTGAGTCACTCCTTTCACCCCCACGACCAAATTATTTCGTTTTTTTTTTTTTTTTTTTTGCTTTTTCTCTTTTTTTTTCGTTCCCAGCAAATAAGTGTCATTCAGTCCAGCGGCGCAATAACCATGGAGTACTGGATGGTGATAAAACGATTCCCTGTGTCTCTACATTTCTTCTCTTTCATAACACTGCGATTTATTACCTTCACTTGTGACATTTTTCTTTCGTTTAATTTCCTGGTGAATAACAGTGATATATTTCTACGATGCACAGTAACAATAAAGAAAACGGGGTGCTTTTAAATGGACTTCCTTCATCCTTACCGCTTATCTCTTCTTTAACACTACAGCTTTCTACTTTCTCTCCCTCGGACATTTTTCGATTCGTTCTTTCCAGACAAGTTAATCCATGTCACCAGTACAATAACAATGAAATACTGGATAGTTTTAAATAGACTTCGTTCATCCTTACCATTCATCTCTTCTTCCTACTTCCACTCCCTCCGACACCTTCCATTTCATTTCATTTCTTTCCTAGCAAATGAACTCATGTCACCGGTACAATAACATGAAATATTGGATAATTTTTAAGTAGACTTCGATCAACTTTATCATCCATTTTTCCTTAATAGTATAACTTCCTATTTTCACTTCCTTTGACACCTTCTGCTTCATTCTTTCCTGGTAAACTAATTCACGTCACCAGTAAAATGAAGATGAAATACTGGATGATTATAAAAGAGACTATGCGCATCTTTACAATCCATATTTCTTTAAAGACTATAACTTCCTACTTTCACGCCCTCTGATGCCTTCCAGCTTAATTCTTCCCTAGCAAATTCATTCATGTCACTGATACAAT
>NC_059278.1:15374955-15382455 GCF_017591435.1 Portunus trituberculatus | reverse complement strand
CTTTCTCTCTTTTTCTTTCAGTGTGTTCTCTCCTTCCATTCTCTTTCATTCCCTTTCATTCCATTACTCCTCCTCTTCCATCCCCACTCCTCCAATCTGCCAGTAACCTTCTCCTCCTTTCATCCTTTCAAACTTTCCCAATCTCTTTCCGTTTCATTCTATTCAATCAATCGTTCAGTTATTCAATTTTTCACTTCCTGCATATTTTTCTTCTCTTTTTTTTTCATTGTCTATTCATTTATTTGATTCGTTTTATATTTCACTGATTTATTACAACGAGACTGATAAGGAACGTTCTAATTTCCTTCGCCCTTTTTTTCATCAGATCATGGAATAGAAAATAGAAAAAAATACTAATAATATTCATACTTTGGGAAATTAATCTTGTGTGTGTGTGTGTGTGTGTGTGTGTGTGTGTGTGTGTGTGTGTGTGTGTGTGTGTGTGTGTGTGTGTGTGTGTGTGTGTGTGTGTGTGAAATTCATCAGCGAAATTAATATATCATTACTTTTTTCATTTAATGCTGGTGATTGTAATGAAAAAATACTTTAATTTTATAACATTTTTTCATGATTGGTAAGGAGAGAGAGAGAGAGAGAGAGAGAGAGAGAGAGAGAGAGAGAGAGAGAGAGAGAGAGAGAGAGAGAGAGAGAGAGAGAAAACAGACATACTGAGAAAAGACTGAACTAGATAAGCAGACAGACAGACAGACAGAGAGAAAACAAACAACAGATAAACAGACTAATCTAGATAAACAGACAGACAGACAGACAGACAGACAGACAGAGAAGTAGAGACAGACAAAACAGACTGAAACAGAGACAAACAGACACAAAAAACCACAGACAGACAAACCCAGACACAACAACATACAGACTGAACTAGACAAACAGAGAAGACACACAGACAAGCAGACAGACAGACAGAGAGAACCAGAGACAGAGACAGAGACAAACAACAAGAGCAAGGAGAGTCAGGGAAGATGAAGAGACAGGAAACAGTAAAAAAAAAAAATAATAAAAAGGCAGATTCTCCTCCTTTATCAGCAACTGTGCTTGGCTTGGAATGGACGCAGGATCATCTCTGGAATTAATGGCAGACACTCAGACATTCAGACACAGACATACACACACACGTTCATTACTCATGGATGATTAGGCCCCATGTCTTTCTTACTTTCCCATTTTCTTTTTTATCTTTTTTTTTGTGCATTGTTGTTTGTTTTTCCTGCAAAGAAGAAGGAGGAGGTTAGTAGGAAATTTTGCTTGAATTTTATCTTACCTTCGTGTGTGTGTGTGTGTGTGTGTGTGTGTGTGTGTGTGTGTGTGTGTGTGTGTGTGTGTGTGTGTGTGTGTGTGTGTGTGTGTGTGTGTGTGTGTGTGTGTGTCATTTCCTTCACCCATCCTAAAACCATCAATATTTCTTTAACCACCACCACTACCACCACCACCACCACCACCACCACCACTGCCTTGCCTAAAAACCACACCCTTCACTTAACTTGTATGAAGGGAGGGAGGACAAGTGAGGGGAAGAATAAAGGAAGGGGAAGGGAAAGAGGAAGATGGGATGAATATTTATGAGGTTTTAGTCGATGGGAAATGGGAGAATATTATCTTAGTATATTAGTTTGTTATTGTACTGGGTCCCTGTTTCCCTTTTCCTCTCCCTCTCTCTCTCTCTCTCTCTCTCTCTCTCTCTCTCTCATGTAGGAAGGCAGGATTAATGGATGACCAAGAGTAATGAGGAACAACTGCCTGACACACTAGCCCCATTAATTCCAACCTTTTTTTTCCCCTTCATTCATATCTCCCCTCACTTTTTTCCCCTTTTTTACATTTCATCTATTTTCATTGCATCGCGTGCTAGAGTAATTTACCTCTTTCCTGGTTTTTTTATCTAATTCCTCTTTTTTCATGTTCCTTTTTTTTCTTTTCTCGTTTTTATTCTTTCATTCTTATTTCCACTCACTTTTTTTCCCTTTTTTTTCCATTTCATCTACATTTCATCACGTCACTTTTTTTTTTACCTAATTCCTCTTTTTAATGTTCGTTTTTTTTTCTTAATCTCGTGTTTTTCCCCTTCATTCATATTTCCCCTCATTTTTTTCCCTTTTTTTTCCATTTCATCTACATTTCATCACGTCACTTTTTTTTTTATCTAATTCCTCTTTTTAATGTTCCTTTTTTTTCTTAATCTCGTTTTTTTTCCCCTTCATTCATATTTTCCCCTCACTTTTTTCCCTTTTTTCCATTTCATCTATATACATTTCATCGCGTCATTTTTTTTTTACCTAATTCCTCTTTTTAATGTTCGTTTTTTTTTTCTTAATCTCGTTTTTTTTTCCCCTTCATTCTTATTTCCCCTCACTTTTTCCCTTTTTTCATTTCATCTATATTAATTTCATCACGTCACTTTTTTTTACCTAATTCCTCTTTCTAATGTTCGTTTTTTTTTTCTTAATCTCGTTTTTTTCCCCTTCATTCATATTTCCCCTCACTTTTTTCCTTTTTTTCCATTTCATCTATTTTCATTGCATCGTGTTAGTGTTATTTCCCTTTACTCCTCGTCTTTTTCTCTAATTCCTCTTTTTTTTTAATCTCGTTTTTTCCCCTTCATTTATATCCCCCTTCACTTTTTCCCTTTTTTCCTTTCATTTTTCATTTCATCGCGTCACTTTTTTTTTCTTTTTCCTGTTTTTTTTCTACTTTATCTTTTCTAATGTTTGTTTATTTCTTATTCTCGATTTTTTTCTTCATTCATATCCGTTCACTTTTTTTTTCCTTTCATTTATTTTCCTCATTATTTTTCTATTTCCTCTTCATAATGCCTGTTGTTTTCTTGTTCTCGTTTTCATTCCTTCATTTATATTTCCCTTCACTTTTTCCCTTCTTTTCTATTTCATCTATCGTGTTCTTTACCTTTCTTTCCCTCGTTTTTTTTTTTTTTCCTATTTCCTCGTTTTTGATGTTCATTTTTTTCTTCTTATTCTCGTTTTTTTTACTTTTTCATTCATCTCCCCCGTCACTTTTTACTGCCTCGTGTGATTTATCTTTTTCTTCGTCATTTCTTCTAATTTCTGTCTTTTAATGTTCGTTCTTTCATTCTTCTCCCATTTTTTTCATTCATAACTTTCCTCATTATTTTTTTTTCCTTTTCTTCCGTTTTTCATCTATCTCCATTTTATCGCATTTCCGTAATTTTACTTTCTTTTTCTCTTTCTGTTCCAATTTCTCTTTTTACTGCTCTTTTTTTTAATTCTCCTCGATTTGTTCTCTTTCGTTTCTTTTTTTTTTTTTTTTTGGTTTTATTGTTCTATTTTTTTATTTTCTCTCGTTTTTTTTCTTTTTTCTTTATTTCTTATTTCGATTTCATGCTATTCCTCCATTTTTTTTTTTTTACATATATTTTTGTCCCAGTTTTTTCTTTCATTCATATCCGCTTCTCTCTCTCTCTCTCTCTCTCTCTCTCTCTCTCTCTCTCTCTCTCTCTCTCTCTCTCTCTCTCTCTCTCTCTCTCTAATACATTTATTTCCAGCTTATCACGACGTTCACTTTTATTTTCTTTATATTTCTGGTTTTTCATTTTTGATATTTTATCAAACCTTCGACTCTTCCTGTCTCTCGTTACATTCATTAATATGCTCTCTCTCTCTCTCTCTCTCTCTCTCTCTCTCTCTCTCTCTCTCTCTCTCTCTCTCTCTCTCTCGTAATTTCCAGACACTGACGATATCCACTATGTACATTCTTTTCCCCTCCATTTATTTTCCACACATTCAGTTCTCTCGTCTACTGTGTAATATTAATTCCGCCGTCCTGTTTCCCACGCAGCAGGCATACAGGTAAGGCAAGCTACCTGGGTGCGCCTAATGAAGCGTAACACAGACACATGGGAACAGACTCTGAAATAGATCAAGAGGTAGACACAGAGAGAGAGAGAGAGAGAGAGAGAGAGAGAGAGAGAGAGAGAGAGAGAGAGAGAGAGAGAGAGAGAGAGAGAGAGAGAGAGAGAGAGAGAGAGAGAGAGAGAGAGAGAGAGAGAGAGAGAGAGAGAGAGAGAGAGAGAGAGAAGGGCAAGCTAAGCATAATAGACAGATGATCTAAGGCAGATATAGAAAGGAAACAACAGAGGCAGAATTAGATAGGCTAAAACATAACAGACAGATACAGAGACAGACAGACAGACAGACAGACAGACACACTGAGATAAACAGACAAACGAATAATCAAAAGCACAGTTAACAGAAATTTGAGCCATGTAACTGAGATCAAGGCAAGAGGTACAGACGCACGTGACTTGAACACCTGTGGCCAATTAGCATAGCACAGGTAACAGTGTGTGTGTGTGTGTGTGTGTGTGTGTGTGTGTGTGTGTGTGTGTGTGTGTGTGTGTGTGTGTGTGTGTGTGTGTTCAGGCGTAGCATACCTGTCCTACACATACACACACCTGTCCTATCTGCCAGTCTCCTACACTTCCATATCTGCTCCTACATTTGAGAATCCTACACACTGTCTCATCCTACATACCTGTTTTACACTTCAGAATCCTATACCAAAGAATCCCACAGTCCCACACCTGCAACCTATACCTATCCTTCACATCCACACCTGTCATACATAGTTCATTTCATCCTACATCTTCTCCTACACATACGTCTTATATTTTTCCCATCACAACTGCACACCTGTTCCTTAATATGCTACAGAATTCTTACTTCCACACCTGCCTTCTACACCTGCTTTTCACACCTGCCTTCACACCTGCCTTCACACCTGCCTTTCACACCTGCCTTCCACATTTGCCTTCCACATCTGCCTTCCACATCTGCCTCCCACACCTGCTTTCCACACCTGCTTTCCACATCTGCCTTCCACACTTGCTTTCTATACCTACTTTCTACACCTGCTGTCCATACCTGCTCTTCACACCTGCCTCCCACACCTGCCTTCCACACCTGCCTTCCACACCTGCTTTCCACACCTGCTTTCCACACCTGCTTTCCACACCTGCCTTCCACACCTGAGTCGAGTGTAATAAGGACAAAATGAGAAAAGATAACGTATTTTTTTGTTCCAGTTTAATTATTTGTATTTTTTCTTACCATTATTCCCTATTTTTTTTTTCTACTCCATCCTCTTCCTCCTTCATCTTTTCTTCCTCTTCCTCCTCTTCTTCCTCCTCCTCCTCCTCCTCCTTCTCCTCCTCTTCCTTCCTTTTATCATGACGCGGTTTAATTAATAGGTCTTCCCAGGAATTACGTTAATATCTTCGAGACTTTTATGAGAGAGAGAGAGAGAGAGAGAGAGAGAGAGACTTGCATACACTTTATTTCTTCTCCACAAAAGCTACAAACAAAATCAGTCACAAAAAAACAAGATATTTCAAAGTTTACAAGTGTATTATCTCTCTCTCTCTCTCTCTCTCTCTCTCTCTCTCTCTCTCTCTCTCTCTCTCTGGCTGGCTGAAGGGAACCGGCTGTACTATACTTGGAGTTCTGCCAGCTTAACCCCGCTCCCCTTTGTAATTCTGCCCCCCTTCCTCTTTCCCTCCTCCTCCTCCTCCTCCTCCTCCTCCTCCTCCTCCTCCTCCTCCTCCTCCTCCTCCTCCTCCTCCTCCAAATTATTCGTTGCCAGAATCCTTAATCTCATCCTACCTCACAAACTTAGGAAATTCTGAATAAGCTGAATGTTGTTACTGTTTTCATTGCCACCTCATGGGAAGACAGTGATGGGTGTGGGAAAAGTGATGAGTGTGGGGAAAAAGTGATGAGTGTGGGGAAAAAAGTGATGAGTTTGGGAAAAAAGTGATGAGTGTGAAAAAAAAGTGATGTGTGGAAAAAAGTGATGAGTGTGGGAAAAAAGTGATGAGTGTGGGAAAAAAGTGATGTGTGGAAAAAAGTGATGAGTGTGGGGAAAAAAGTGATGAGTGTGAGAAAAAAGTGATGAGTGTGGGGAAAAAAGTGATGAGTGTGGGAAAAAAGTGATGAGTGTGGGAAAAAAGTGATGAGTGTGGGAAAAAAGTGATGTGTGGGAAAAAAAAAGTGATGTGTGAGAAAAAAGTTATGAGCGTGAGAAAAAAGTGATGAGTGTGAGAAAAAGTGATGAGTGTGGGGAAAAAAGTGATGAGTGTGGGAAAAAAGTGATGTGTGGGAAAAAAGTGATGAGTGTGGGAAAAAAGTGATGAGTGTGAGAAAATGAGTGTGGAAGACAAAAAGAGTGTGGGAAGACAGTAATGAGTCTGAGAAAACAAAAAAAAAGTGGCAAGACAGTAATGGGAAGAAAAAATACTAATACACAAGAGAGTAATGAAGAAAATGTGGCTTCTCCCTCTTTTTTATATCAAACCAGCCTTCTTAATTAAAAAAAAAAAAAAAAGGAGAACAATTATCCACATGTTGTTCTGTTCCCTACACCATGCCCAGCTCCTACACACACACACACACACACACACACACACACACACACACACACACACACCTACCCTATACACACAAGAAACCTTTCCTCTACCCCATACACCTTGCCCTATATTCCCACACACACACACACACACACACACACACACACACACACACACACACACTGCCTCTGCCTTGAACCACCCACTTTACCTCTCCCCCTCTCCAAGCACACACACATAACCGTCTCCCCCGCCTCCCATTCCCCTCGTACATTTCAGGTGCTTCCCTCTATCGCCACAAAAGTTGAAGGATTTCGTTCTATCCTGCGCACACAATGAATGGCAGTGTGTGTTCCTTTGTGTGTATTTGTCTGTATGTTTTTTTTTTTTCTTTTTTTCAGTGCTCCTGTTGATACTATTTATACATTTATTTATTTTGTGTATTTATTCTCTTGTTTGTTAATTTGAAAGTGTGTGTGTGTGTGTGTGTGTGTGTGTGTGTGTGTGTGTGTGTGTGTGTGTGTGTGTGTGTTATTTGGGTTGTTAGTTTGTGTGTGTTCCTGATTTTTCTAGCAAATGGAAAGTTGGTTAAGGACAAGAAATATAAGGAAAAATAAATAAATAAATGCAATGAATAAAAAATGTCCACTATAACAACTGTAATTGCCTCTACCAAACCCTTTTTTTTTCTTTTACATGACAAAACAAACTGGATTAAAACTATAGCCGCGTTATCTATCATCTTTGTGTCTTAAAGGTTAAGCTAGAATTATGATTGTACATACGTAATAGTACCAGTAGTAGTAGTGGTGATGGTAGTAGAAGTAAAGTAGTAGTAGTAGTAGTAGTAGTAGTAGTAGTAGTAGTAGTAGTAGTAGTAGTAGTAGTAGTAGTAGTAGTAGCAACAGTAACAGTAGTAGTGGTAGTGGTAGTAGTAGTAGTAGTAGTAGTAGTAGTAGTAATAGTAGTAGCAGTAGCAGTAGTAGCAGTAGTAGCAGTAGTAGCAGCAGTAGCAGTAGCAGTAGTAGCAGCAGCAGTAGCAGTAGCAGTAGTAGTAGCAGGAACAGCAGCAACGATGACAACAATGACGATAATACAAGAAC
>NC_059278.1:15367455-15369955 GCF_017591435.1 Portunus trituberculatus | reverse complement strand
TTTTCCTTTCGCTGTATTTATTTATCAATTTGTTTCCTTCTTCTTTTTCACTCACTTCCGGTCTCTAATTCTTTCTCTTCTTTGTTTCTATTCTATTTTGCTTATTTTTTTTCCTTACTATGGTGTGTTTTTCTATTTTCTTTATTTTTCCACAGTTTCCTCTCCTTTAGCTGTACTTATTGACTTATTTCTTTCTCCTTCTTTCACTTCCCTTCTTTATCCCTTTCTAGTTCTTACCTTTATTTATTTTCCTTCTATGGTGTATTTTTTATCTATTTCCAGCTGTTTTTTATCCTTTTAATCTTCTTGACTTGTTTCCTTCTCCTCTTTCACTTATTTCCCTTTCTCATTTTTTTTCATAGTTCTTATCTGAGTGTTTTATTTTCCTAGTGTTTCCTGTCCTTTTTTGTATTTTCTCATTCATTTACTGCCTTTCCTCCTCCTTGACTCATTTTCCTGCTTCCTTCCCTCTTCTTCCCTTCCTTCGTATCTTTTCTTATTTAATCTTCTCTCTATTTCATATTTCACTGTATCACTGTTTCCTGTTCTTTTGATGTACTGATTCTTCAATTTTTCTTCCTTCTCTCATTCCTCTGCTTCGCTTTTCGTTATTCATTCTGTGTGTTCCTTCACTTCTTTGCCTTGACTGTGTTTGGTAAAGTTTTCTTATTTCAAGGGTGTTTGTAATAGTTTGGCATTTTTTTACTTTTTCTTTCTGGTTCTTCAATTTCTTTTCCTTCTCTCATTCCTCTGCTTCGCTTTTCGTTATTCATTATGTGTGTGCCTTCACTTCTTTGCCTTGAGTGTGTTTGGTAGGGTTTTCATATTTCAAGGTTGTTTATAATGTAGTTTGGCTTTTACAACTATTTTATTTTATTTTATTTTTTTACAAGCTGGGGTCTTCAGTGAGTCTTCCATCTCACATATCAGCCTTTCACATGTATGAGCATTCAGACCGCTGCAAAAACCCATCTCCACAAATTCAAGTATATATGGAAGGAATATAAAGTTCATTTCCTGTTTTTCCGTCTTCTTATTACCTGAGCTCCTTGAAGAGGGGAAATTTGAAGACATTTTTCCTCCAATTTCTTTTTTTTTTTTTTTTTTTTAATGGTTTATGATTCTTCTTAGGGAATCAAGGTCTCACTGGGTCTTCTCTCTTCTCTTTTCTTTTCTCTCCTCTCTCTCTCTCTCTCTCTCTCTCTCTCTCTCTCTCTCTCTCTCTCTCTCTCTCTCTCTCTCTCTCTCTCTCTCTCTCTCTCTCTCTCTCTCTCTCTCTCTCTCTCTCTCTCTCTCTCTCTCTCTCTCTCTCTCTCTCTCTCTCTCTCTCTCTCTCTCTCTCTGTCATGATTGCTCCTGGCCAATGCCTCTCATACATAGAGAATAATAGCAATAAAAGATTTAAAAAATTAATTAAAAACTAAAGAAAATGCTACGAAATTATTCATGAAGCCGCAGTATGGTAATCACGTCTGGAAAAAAAATATATAGCGAGAGAAATATGGAAAAAAAAAAAACACCCGTCTGGCTCTGAAATTAAATCACGTTTCTCCATAGCACACAGGGGAAGGTTAAGTAAGTCAGCGTACTTACCCCGAGGCAGCTCCACTATGATATATTCCTGCCTTTATCCGACTCTCACCCTTCCCCGTAGATCTATGTAGTCTATTGAAGCTCCATATTGACTCTCCACTAACAACCGGATTTACAGAGTCCACGCTACTCATCTACCACTCTGTTTGAGGACCAATTTCCTGCTCTATTTATCTACCACTCTTAGCTACTTCAATTTTTATAGACATGCTCTTTAATTTCCATAAGCTCGTCTTTCAATTTATATACTGTCTCTCTTTTTATACTTCCATCTTGTCTATTCATCTCTTAAACTATTTTTCTGTCTCTCTCTCTCTGTTTTAAATTTGTTTCTTCTCCTTCTCTCTCTCTTTCTTAAACTCTTTTCTTCTCCACTTTTTCTTACACTCCTTTTTTTCTCTCTCTCTCTCTCTCTCTCTCTCTCTCTCTCTCTCTCTCTCTCTCTCTCTCTCTCAAACTCCCTTCCTCCCTTAAACTCCCTTCTTCTCTCCCTTTCTTAAACCCTATCTCTCTCTCTTTCCCTCTCCCATCTCCCCAGTGTCCAAAATTTTCCCACACACTGTACGGTCTTCAGTGGCTTTACCTGTCCTCCTCAAACTCCCAGCCTTACCTGAACCTGCCTCACTTCATTCCCTCACCCCGCACCGCCTGGCTCCACCTTGTCCCACATAAACAAGGATTACTTCACCCCCTCCACGCCTCCTCTTGTCCCACCGGTCTGCCTGGCGCGAGTCTAACAGGTGGGTGGAAATTGGAAGAGTCTGAGAAAGGAAAGGAAGCGAAAGATGGCAAGATACTGAGGTGAGGAAAAGGAGGAGGAGGTAAAGGCGAAGAGAAGAAGCAAGAGAAATAGATACTCAAGTGAGGTGCATGAGTGGAAGGATGCAAAGGTGAGGAGAGGAAAGAT
>NC_059278.1:15354955-15362455 GCF_017591435.1 Portunus trituberculatus | reverse complement strand
GGGTTAATTATTTCACAGCAAGTTGGTCAACTGGAACGTACTTTTCTGCATGTTTTGTAAATATTAAATGGTTTAATAAAATAGTTATAATCTTTCTAAGAATGTACTCGTGACATATAAGCTAAAAAAGTGGAATATATATATATATATATATATATATATATATATATATATATATATATATATAATATATATATATATATATATATATATATATATATATGTCGAGCGCTCTTCTTTACCATCTCCATTTCTGGGACAAAAAATAGAAAAGATCATTAATAGGTAAAGCGTAGTTTTAATGCCTTTTTCTTTCCATAAAAATTAATATGAATTGTATTCATACAGAAAATCACAACAATTAATAGTCTTAAGAAATTAACAGTATAGAGGATATTGTCTGACATGCACCGAGATTGTTCTATCGAAACGTAAACAAATCTAGCGTGTTAAGAGCCATCGCCACACTCGCTACACAACGACTTCACTATGGATAACACTATGGATATTAGTGAGGATGAACTTAGAAAATGGACAGTGCCAACTCTGAGAAACTTTCTGAGATCAAAAGGCATACCAAGTTCGCTTGTTGTGATTCAGTTAGGAAAATTCGGTTTCGGTAATGTTGGCCAGGTTATTTCGGCACAGACTCCGAAATTTTTTTTTTTTTTTTTATAAATGCTACTCAGTGATATTTGCTCTACGCTTTTTGAGTGGAGCATTATCCTATGCAGAAACTCTGACAATTTTGTCATAAGGTATATATGTACTATTAGACTTACAAAAAAATATTTTGATACGACACGGTACATCCATATTTTGCACCATTAGGAAAATATATTTGCATATTTTTATGTCATTTTCAATCAGACACATAGTGAAATAACCAAACGTTTATATTATGAGGAATGTAGGCATGAATATTAATACATATATATATATATATATATATATATATATATATATATATATATATATATATATATATATATATATATATATATATATATATATATATATATATATATATATATATATATATATATATATATATATATATATATATATATATATATATATATATATATATATATATATATATATATATATATATATATATATATATATATATATATATATATATATATATTTTTTTTTAACAGGGTTTCCACAATAGCGACAGTTCGGCGCGATAGGCAGGACCAACTTGTGAATTAAACCAGCTGGCGAACAATGAAAACTACACAGATCGCGATTGGTGCCATTGTCTCCATATTCCTCCCACACAAGTTTCTTTCCATCTTGCAAGCTCTCTCTCTCTCTCTCTCTCTCTCTCTCTCTCTCTCTCTCTGTTTCTTCTTTTTCCTCTACCTTCGTCTAAAAGTTTCCTCTCTTACCTCCATTACAGGCTTCAAACTTGTCTCTTCTTCCTAGTTTTCCTCCTCTTCCCCCTCCGCTCTCTTTCCTCCCCGAAGTTTCCTCACTTTCATCAAACTCTCTAATAGAAAAAGGGGAGAAGAAATTTTGTTAAGGGGAAATATGAACTCAGCGTCTGGCAGTAATATTGTCAAGGGTATCAAGCATTAGCATTATTATTTTCCATCATTATTCTTCCATTATCAGGTATTGTCATTAATCTTTATTTTCATTCAGTGTTAGGTATTATATTACATTGATTTAGTTTCGTCAGTCTATCAGTATAAGTGCAACATCATCACTATTGTAGCTATCTCTTAGACGCTATAGACACCACACAATAGGATGCTCTCTCTCTCTCTCTCTCTCTCTCTCTCTCTCTCTCTCTCTCTCTCTCTCTCTCTCTCTCTCTCTCTCTGTCTCTCTCTCTCTCTCTCTGTCTCTGTCTCTCTCTCTCTCTCTCTCTCTCTCTCTCTCTCTCTCTCTCTCTCCTTCATCTCTCTTTCTGTCTGTCTGTCTGTCTGTCTGTCTGTCTCTCTCTCTCTCTCTCTCTCTCTCTCTCTCTCTCTCTCTCTCTCTCTCCACGCGTGTAGAATTTCAAAAGTTTCTCAACATCAAATACAGAGAAAAGTTTTGATTATTTTTTCGTACATAATATCGCAAAGCACTGAGTGACTCTTAGAGGAGCGCCGGGTTATTTGTGCACGGGTGAGCTGAGAATGGCGTGCACTCAGACTGAAACCTCCCCAACATCACAATTCACGGATATTTTTTTCTTTTTTTACATTTCAACAACCTCCTTTTGTCTGAAACTTTCCAATACTACCAATGTTAATTTTATTCACGTATCTATTCTTTATGTAAGAGGGAAAACTGGAAAAGGACAACACAATTAAAAGAAAAAAAAAAGCCCATTTAGATGCCAGTCCCCTTGCAGGTCCGAGAGAGTTAGCCCAAAAAAAGAGATAAATGTCTTGAATTTAGATTTTTCCATTCCCATTTCATTTCATCAATCTTTCCCCCGCGATACGAAACAATTAGCAGCACCAGAAGCAATGCGTGAAATCATTAATCTTTATCGTATCCTTTACAAACACAATAGTTTACCTTTACGATCAAGGCTATATACAAAACCACGAGTGTTTTTTTCTCCTTCCTGTTTACTCGCACCAAGCTCTCACAATGGATGACACATATCCCTTCTTCAGAACAGCACAAAAACCGCCTTTCAATATCAGAGAAGTTAGGAGAGGAGTAGCAGAGACACCATTACTTTTCATACCACTCAACAAGAGGCCAGTGATTGTATATGTGAAAGAGAGATTTAACGCAAGTGTGTTCGCCAACTACCGGCCCACACGTGTTTCCTCAGTAGGTCAGGCTGTCTCTCGTACGCGCCTCGCTGACTCCTCTCTCTTTCTTCTGTTTCTATTTTCGTGAGTCGCTACCAGGCATGTTTATGTTTCCGACGCCAACTGCTACTTTGTTTCCGCCTGTGTTTCCTGTAAAGACGCCACGCTGACAACTCCTTCTTCTTCTTCTTCTTCTTCTTCTTCCTTCTTCTTTTCCCTCTTTTCTAATGTTTCTTTTGTTTTCTCTTTGTGTTTCTTCTCGTTTTTGCTTTTCTTTGTATTTTTTTTCCTGCTTCTTCGTCTTCTTCTAATATTCCTTATCCTTTTTCTCTTCCTGTTAATTTTTTTTTTTGCTGGTACTTCTTTTCTTCCTTCTTTTTTCTCTCTTTTCCTCTTTCTCTTTCCTTCCTCATCTTCCTCTTCCTTGCATCCTCCTCCTATTCTTCTTCCCTCTCCCTCCTATTCTAGTTTCCTCATCCTCTTATTCTTCCCTCCTCTTCCTATTCTTCACTCTTCCTCCTCTTATTCACCTTTCCTCCTCCTCCTATACTTCTTTCCTCTATCTCCTCCTCCTCCTCCTCTAATACTTCTTAGCATCTTCCACGTGTTCCTGCTTTCAGCTAAATACCTGACAGGGAAATAGCTTTCAGTCGAGCAGAAAATTGTGATGTTACGATCACACGTGGCTGAAAACTTGTAATGTAGACACTAATGTAACGCTGGTGTATGTACGAGTTTAAAATATTATGATAGCAAGTTAGTACAAATTAGGTGTAGTCTGTATATAATAAGCCTGTTTTTCTTCTTTTCTGCGTGGATGTTGACTTCAGAAAAATAGTGCTTCGGTTTAAATGATAAATGATAAAAACTATATATTGAAGTATATTAGGAAGTAAAAATACATAGGAAGAATCTACAGGTGAGAAGACATGAACATTAACATATAGTATGAACCGCCGTGGTACAGTGGAACCATACGTGCTTTTAGGTCCGAGGGGTCTCCAAGCGCACGGGTTCGAATCCTGTCCACGGTCCGAGTGTAGGTTGGGCTTCCTCACTCGGGGACAAGGGTTTCCTAGTGGGTGGCTTTGAGATAGGAGGTACCACAAAAAATACCTCCTTTAGCCCAGAAATTCCCGTGAAAAGCCCACATGGTATAAATAAAAAAATATAAAAAACTGCAAAATAATAATAATAATAATAATAATAATTCGTATTTAATTCTTTAATCATTTAGTTATCTTTATATCAATTCCTATTACATTAGTCATTTCTTCATTCATCTATTTAACTTTTCACTTATTCAATCTAAATCCATTCTTTTATTCATTTATCTAATAACCTAACTACTCATTACTTATTCATTTCCTCGTTTATTTACTTAACTTCAATTCAACTCCATCTTTACCTATTCATCTATCTACTTAACAGTCTACCTATTCCTACAACCAACAATCTCCTAAACACTCCCTCCCTTCCTTTCTTTGTGTGTGCGTGCGTGATTCAGACCCATTAAAAGCTCGTACGCTAAGAGCCATTCAAAACCTCTTCTACCATCACTAACGGGGCATTTAACCAGCTCCTGCTTTCCAAACCTTCTCCTACCCTTCCCCCGCCGACCTCCGCCCACCCGACCATGCACCACCACCGCCCACCTGCACTATGAAAGCTTTGATGGGAGCGTTGTTTTTGTGGGCCACGTTTGCAGGCTAGTTGGCGGTCTTAATAGTGCGCCTTCCCTTAACGCGTGACCGGAGAGTGAAGAATATTGCTCACAACTGCCTCCTTCTTGTGCCCACAGCCTCGTTACTGGTGTGGTAACAGTGTGTGTGTGTGTGTGTGTGTGTGTGTGTGTGTGTGTGTGTGTGTGTGTGTGTGTGTGTGTGTGTGTGTGTGTGTGTGTGTGTGTACTTCATGCTTTTGAATTTTTTTTTTCTCGTTTTTTTTTTTTCTTCTTGTTACTTTTCTACTTCGTTATTTTGTCTTTTTTCTTCTTCTTTTTCTTCTTTTTCTTCAGTATAAGTAGTAGTAGTAGTAGTAGTAGTAGTAGTAGTAGTAGTAGTAGTAGTAGAAGTAGAAGTAGAAGTAGAAGTAGTAGTAGAAGTAGAAGTAGTAGTAGTAGCAGTAACAGTAGCAGTAGCAGTAGCAGTAAACAGGGGCAGGAGCAGTCATGGAACTACTGTCATTACTCATCATTAACAACAACTACTACAAACTACTACTACTACTACTACTACTACTACTACTACTACTATTACTACTACGACCACTACCACCACCACCACCACCACCACCACCATCACTATGACTATCAGTACAGCAATCTAAACACTACAAAATAAACACACTTTTCCATCCTCACGGCCAGAACACACAAGGCAATCTCTTCCATAAGTTTTTCTTCCAACGTTGTAAAAAAATAAAATACCTTGTTTTTTCTAAACATCCCTTAACTTCCACAAGAGAGGTTTTGCATTGTCTATAGTTTTTTGAGAGCCCGGCAATAACAAATTAAGGTTTATTTTATATCTGACATCTTAACTTTTATTTATTTATTTTTTTTTTTTTTTTTTGTCTTTCCTGAGGATATCGTTTTCTCTCTTGTTTTTCTTTTTCATGTGCAAGTGTAAAAGATAATATGAAACGTTCTCTTTCTCTTTCGTTTCTCATTCCCATTCTTCATTTATCCGTGAGTATGTGGAATTTAATATAAAAGCAAACTGAACTTTTTTTTTCACTCTCTCTTTTACTCTTAATTCATCCTTGTTAGTTTGTTTGTTTGTTTTTGTTTTTTGTTTTATGGGCAGAATAACGAAATGCGGATCTATTTTCCTTATCTTCTTTCCCTTACCATTCTTCCTTCTATTGTGAGATGCAGTGGTTAGATCGCACGACTCACTATTCATCAACAGCAGATACAGCTTTAGTGTTGTGACTTTCCATGCATGTCGTTGCTATTTCCTGCTACCTTGTAAACATATCAATATACACTACACGTTTCCTTAAGTGTTTGTGTTTACCCATGAGTATATAGATCGGTGGCGGTGGTATACAAACCCCTTGCCTTGGAAGAGACTGATTGGTGGTTTAAATCAGTCTCCTTGTGGACGCTGATTCGTATCCCACCGCTGCCACCAACCTATACCGAGGCTGCGTCCGAATCACAACAACCTTCATATGAAACAAAAAATAGAAACCAGCAACAAAACGCAACGAACCATGACACTACCACTTTTCCCTCACCATCACCACCACTATCATTATCACTCACTCTCACTGCACTGTTACTCTTACTCACACCTATCACTCAGCCCATTACACGCACGGAACATGAATGGCAGATGTGAAATATGATATCGTTATAATTTTGAGGAAGGTAGAGAAGCACATTATCGTTTGAAAGCGACTCACAACTCATCAAATACTTCCCTCCATCGGCTTCCTGTAAAAGTGTGCACGTGGCAGTTTCGCTAACTTTGGTACGTAATCTTTCTCGCCACTGGATTTGAATGTTCGGAAAGGGAGAGGGAAAGTTTGATAGAACGAAACAGATGAACGATAGGGAAATGAAAAGATAGATGGGATATGAGAGCACGGAGAGTAGAGAGGGTGGTAGTAGTAGTAGTAGTAGTAGTAGTAGTAGTAGTAGTAGTAGTAGTAG
This sequence comes from Portunus trituberculatus, assembly GCF_017591435.1. Lineage (NCBI taxonomy): Eukaryota > Metazoa > Arthropoda > Malacostraca > Decapoda > Portunidae > Portunus > Portunus trituberculatus. The sequence continues at coordinate 15,356,026 of NC_059278.1, read as the reverse complement.
TAGTAGTAGTAGTAGTAGTAGTTGTTGTTGTTGTTGTTGTTGTTGTTGTTGTAGAACATAACATCCTATCCATTATTCATTTAGTCTAAACTTTTTATTATCAATGTAATCATCATTATTATTATTATTGTTATTATCACCATTGTTATTATTATTATTATTATTATTATTATTATTATTATTATTATTATTATTATCATTATCATTATCATCATTATCATCTTTGTCCTCCTCTTTCTTCACCTTTTTTTTTTTTTACTTTATTACATATTTTTCTTCCATCTCTCTCTCTCTCTCTCTCTCTCTCTCTCTCTCTCTCTCTCTCTCTCTCTCTCTCTCTCTCTCATTCCTATTTCTATCCTCACCCTTTGTCTTGTTTCGTCACTGATATTAAAACCTCGAGGAGAAAGACAATTAATCGCCCATTGAGGCACGAAAATATTCACGTCTTTTGTTTTAGAACGACTGAGATGAAAGGAAGAAAACAGACACATTGACAAACGGGAGGGAGGAAGCAGGGGTGGGAGAGGGGAGAAAGAGGAATGAGAAGAGAAGAGATAGGATGCAGTTGTAAGATGGAGGGAGAGGATAAAGAATGGAGAGAGGACAGGAGAAAGGATGGAGGGAAAGATCGGAAGGGAGAAAAAAAGGGAGCAAGGATGGAAAAGAATGAGAGAATAGGGACAAATGGAGGCAAGAGAGAGAGAGAGAGAGAGAGAGAGAAGAGAGAGAGAGAGAGAGAGAGAGAGAGAGAGAGAGAGAGAGAGAGAGAGAGAGAGAGAGAGAGAGAGAGATTTTGAAGATAACTATCAGACAGCAATCTCTCTCTCTCTCTCTCTCTCTCTCTCTCTCTCTCTCTCTCTCTCTCTCTCTCTCTCTCTCTCTCTCTCTCTCTCTCTCTCTCTCTCAATATTCAATTGCACTGAAGGATAAAAAAAAAGGTGAACATTTTTCCCCTCATAAGCTTCCTACAGGATTAGTTTTCCCTCAAAAGCAGAAGATTGAGAACCAAGGGAAAAGGGGAAGAGGAAGCAAGGGGAAGAGGAAGGAAGGGGAAAACTGTGAGGGAAA
>NC_059278.1:15337455-15349955 GCF_017591435.1 Portunus trituberculatus | reverse complement strand
TGTCCTGGGGAGGTATTGGTGTTGGCGCGGCTCTTTCATCGCCGCCGCCGCCGCCGCCGCCTCCTGCTTCAATAAACGTGACTGACAGCAACACTTCACCTGACGTGTGGTTGCCGACCTGAGCCTCACGTCACCTTCATGCTTCCACCGGTGATTTCCTCTCGGACCTCACCACTTTAGGGCCTCACCGAGCACTCCACCAACGCTCCATCCCTCCGCCCTCCACCACCTCAACCATGGAGGAGAAAAAGGCGGAGGCGGTGAGAGGAGGTTAACCGCTTGGAGAGGCTCCTGTAGTGGGTTTTGGACTCAGACCAGGTAGAGACGAGAACACAAAACACTTAACCCACTCAATACTCCTGAAAGCATCCTTCACCTGAGCCGCCTGGATGAGGGGCCGTGAAGGGCGCGATATTGCAATAGACACCTGAAGAAGGGAAGGGGCGAGATGAGAGGCAGGTAGTGAGGAAAGAAGACGAAAGGATGAAGAACTGAGAGCATGGAGGAGGAGGAGGATGAAGTGAAGTTACTGAAGGCTTGGTAGGCTTAATCATGGTTCCCTGTCTGTCTCTACCACTAACTGGGACCATCTGAGCACCTGTTAATAGAGGGAGATTAGTGAGGTGGTCAGGTGCTTAACTATCTCAAGTACCCAAGGCTTTAAAAGGTAAGAATAGTACCTATTTTTTACCAGAAATTAATGAGCAACAGGGAAAAGGGAAACAAAAGAGGGCATTGAGGAAAAAAAATCATGGGTTGTGAACTCAAAATTATGGCTTCCTAATCATGGTTTGTTTGTTTTTGTTTGTTTGTCAGGGAAAATGGAGACAAAATAGCATAAATAACGAAATGAGAAAAATCATGCGTAGTGAACTCAAAATTATGGTTTCCCAATTTATTTATTTATTTTATTTATTTATTTATTTATTTATTTATTTATTTATTTATTTATTTTTTTTTTTTTTTTCGTCGAGGGAAATTTACTAGTTTCCCTGGACGTGTTGATGGAAGTGCAGGTTTCATTTAAAGGGAAATTCAAGTATCTGGCAACAATTTTTTTTTTTTTTTTTTTTCTGCACAGTTTAAAAATCATGTATGCTCTCCCTGTTCTTTTCTTCCACCGATTTAGAAAAGTTTATAACGCTAACGAGGACACTACGCGGAAGGACACAAACACCTCAGTAGTTTGAAGAATACATTAACACCACAGTAAAAGCTTAAGACGAAAAAAGAAAAAAAAGAAAAAAAACTATAAACATCCATGAAATAAACCTTGAAATTCACCACAGAAAAAAAAAACCTGAAAATACAAATCGAAACAAAATTCACGAATCATTAAATCTTAGTCGACTGAATCATTTATCAATTAATTTCACTTCAACTCTGAAAAATCACCCAAGGACACCTGTGATTAAAACGGGGCCAAAACTGCAGCTTAATTAACGCAAATGATAGCAGGTGCTCTGCAGGTGTTGCCTTAATTGCTCACGTCATTCAGGTACCAATACCATGCTAACTAGGCGGCAGGTGACAGGTGACGGGTGACAGGATGGCCAGGTGAGAGAGCGTACCTGTGTTATCAAAGGTAAGCATGAATGACTCAAATCTACAAGGGATAAGCGAGATAATGAGACAATAAGGATGAAACATGAAACCCTTAAGCCACACACACACACACACACACACACACACTTCTATCATAACAGAGAAAGAAACAACGAACCACTAACTAATTTTATGAGTTTTTTCCCGTCTTTTTCCCCATCCTTTCCTATCTCTTCCTTTTACTTTCCTCCTCACGAATAATTTTCCTCATTCCAATTTTTTGAGCAAGTTACCGCGAAGACCTCAGAGCGACACAAAAAACAGAAAACGGGAAAATGAATCTGGTGTCTTCGTTTTCCTCTTTCCCGGAGAGAGAGAGAGAGAGAGAGAGAGAGAGAGAGAAAAAGTTCTCCAATATGCAAATTTTACGTAAGAGTTTCAGATATAGGAAAAGGAAAGCAAGCAACCACCCAACTCTCTCTCTCTCTCTCTCTCTCTCTCTCTCTCTCTCTCTCTCTCTCTCTCTCTCTGTCTGTACAAGCATATCACAAAATTACACTCGTATTTACCCATAACCACGCACAAATTGACTCTCCCTCGCTAATTAACAGGTGAGGAGATGAGTGTGTTTACCTGAGAGCAACTTACGAAGAGATGAGAGACGCGAGTACTAGAGAAACGTTTTTCAGCTGAGCCACAAACGTTTCCAAGCTGAGCCACAAACGTTTCCAAGCTGAGCCGCAAACGTTTCCAAGCTAAGCCACAAACGTTTCCAAGCAGAGCCAAAAACGTTTCCCAGCTGAGCCGCAAACGTTTCCAAGCTGAGCCACAAACGTTTCCCAAGAGTTTTCGATCCCATGCACAAAGAATCGTTTCGTCTACCAGGGGAGTTTTTGAAGTTGTGTGTACATTCGTTCGTTCGTTCATTGATTCGTCCGTTTGATAGTGTGTTTATTGATAAGATGTGCTATGTTTGATTATGTGTGTGTTTTTCGCTTTGTTTTCACTATGAATGTGTTTGCTTTTATGTGTGTGTGTGTGTGTGTGTGTGTGTGTGTGTGTGTGTGTGTGTGTGTGTGTGTGTGTGTGTGTGTGTGTGTGTGTGTGTGTGTGTGTGTGTGTGTGTGTGTGTGTGTGTAGTCTAGTCCTCTTTCATGCATGCTTTCATTCATTGTTATAATAATTGTCCATATTATTATTATTATTATTATTATTATTATTATTATTATTATTATCTTCATTATTATTACTACCACTATGAATATCACAGGCATAAATATATTTTTGTACCTACGTCGTGTGTGTGTGTGTGTGTGTGTGTGTGTGTGTGTGTGTGTGTGTGTGTGTGTGTGTGTGTGTGTGTGTGTGTGTGTTATGTAGGTTAGTGCAATGTTTGATGGCCACACTGGTTTTGTCATTAGTAGTGTTACCTTTATAAAGTGTTCGATCCTGTTCAGGTGTCACCCATCGGTCTACCTGCCTGCCTGTCCCTGTCTGTCTGTCTACCTGTGCGTGAGTGAAGATCCGCCCTCTCTCCTCACTGGTTCATGTATCTCATACGTGTTTCCGAATCTTGAAGGCTAATAAAGATTTTTTTCTCTTTTTACTTTGTGTATTAGTATCCTAAAGTATGAAAACACAAGGTCTCTCTCTCTCATCTTTTCCCTTTTTTTCCTTCTTCTCTTTCTTCTCTCTCCTCTTACTCTTCCTCTTTCTCATTCCTCCTCCTCCTCTTCCTCCTCAGGTAACACCGGTATTAATCTTCCTGTCTTTGCTTTTTATTTGTTCCTATCTGTCTGCCTCTCTCTCTCTCTCTCTCTCTCTCTCTCTCTCTCTCTCTCTCTCTCTCTCTCTCTCTCTCTCTCTCGTAAATTGAGCATTTGTAGCCTGTGAAAACAACATGGGGTCTTTGGTACAATATAATACAGTTTTACAACAAGAACATAAGATACACAGCAACAAGCCGTCAAGTCTTTACGTGGCAGTTCCCTTTACTAAACTCAGCTATTTTAACCCATCATCCTCATCTATTAGTTCGTCTTATCTTCTTTTATAGTTCCCTAATGGCTCACCACTAACAACCTGATGACCGAGACCACTCCATTCATCAAGATAAGTTTTAATGAAGGTGTGTGTGTGTGTGTTTCACTGTTTTGATCTGCTGCAGTCTCTGACGAGACAGCCAGACGTTATCCTACGGAACGAGCTCAGAGCTCATTGTTTCCGATCTTCGGATAGGCCTGAGACCAGGCACACACTACACACCGGGACAACAAGGTCACAACTCCTCGATTTACATCCCGTACCTACTCACTGCTAGGTGAACAGGGGCTACACGTGAAAGGAGACACACCCAAATATCTCCACCCGACCGGGGAATCGAACCCCGGTCCTCTGGCTTGTGAAGCCAGCGCTCTAACCACTGAGCTACCGGGCCGTGTGTGTGTGTGTGTGTGTGTGTGTGTGTGTGTGTGTGTGTGTGTGTGTGTGTGTGTGTGTGTGTGTGTGTGTGTGTGTTGCCGGCCTGATTTGCAGATGGATAAATTAATAAACAAACTCTGTCTACATATTTGATTCATGAAGCAACAATTTCATATATTTTTGCAGGTGTGAGATTGGTTTGCTTAATGTAACAGGAAGGTTTGTATTGTTAAGAAAATGGATGCGTTTTCTGTTTCCTGAGTTCCAAGCCCGAACAGACGAGGAGGCACTCAAGAAGAACGTGACAAAATAAAAAAATAAATAAATAAAAGTATCGCTTGACAGGATGTAATATCTGGAAGTGAAAGGAAAGAAGTCAAAAAAGAAATAAGGATAATGTTCATGTTGCAACCAGGAAAAGGAGGAAGAAAGAGACGAGAATGAAGAAAAGGAGATGAAAAAGTAGGAATAAATTAGGAAAAATAAAGATAAGCAGGAAAGCAAGTACCAAGATTACAGAAACAAAACACGTAAAAATGAAAAGAAAGGGACGAGAATAACGAAACGAAGAAGGAGATAAGAAAGTAGGAGGAATAAATAAGGAAAAATGAAAGTGCAGGTACCAGGAATACAAGAAGCGATCACCACCAAGGCAGATGAACGATGAGGCCTGACCACAGAGAAAAACACGATACGGTGCGTCATTCCAAGACCAGCAGTGGCCGAGATTAGCAGCAGATCACAAGAGAAGATGCTCAGGTGAGAAGGAAGATCACGGGAAGCAGGTGACGTGGACAAGACAGACACCACAGCCTTTACCTGTCTGTCTAGCTGTCTGTTAATCTTCCTAACAGTCTGTCTCTATCATTCCATTCGTCTGTCTATCTATCTATTAGTTGTCACAGTTGCTACATGATGATGATGATAACGACCTAAATCCTGATGATGATCTTGATTGCAATAATAATAATAATAATAATAATAATAATAATAATAATAATAATAATAATAATAATAATAATAATAGTAATAATGATAATTGTTGTCCTGTTTATTTTTCCTCTGTTTTCCTCTCACCAAAGACAGAAAGAAACACAAAAGGAAAGCAAGAGGAAACACGAGGCGAACACAATGAGGTAACAACAAACAAGACAAACAAACGTAAACAGTCACATAAAATAATAATAATAATAATAATAATAATAATAATAATAATAATAATAATAATAATAATAATAATAATAATAATGATAATAATGATAATAATGATGATAATAATAATAATAATAATAATGATAATAATAATGATAATAATAATAATAATAATAATAATAAATAATAATAATAATAATAATAATAATAATAATAATAATAATAATAATGATAATAATAATAATAATAATGATAATAATGATAATAATAATGATAATGATGATAATAATAATAATAATGATAATAATAATAATAATAATAATAATAATAATAATAATAATAATAATAATAATAATAATAATAATAATAATAATAATAATAATAATAATAATAGCACCACAATCACCACCACCACCACCACCAACAACAACAACAACGACAATAACAATAACAAATTAGCCAATTATAAAACCTGCAATACAACTAATCCACACACACACACACACACACACACACACACACACACACACGGTAGCTCAGTGGTTAGAGCGCTGACTTCACAAGCCAGAGAACCGGTGTTCGATTCCCCGGCCAGGTGGAGATATTTGGGTGTGTCTCCTTTCACGTGTAGCCCCTGTTCACCTAGCAGTGAGTAGGTACGGGATGTAAATCGAGGAGTTGTGACCTTGTTGTCCCGGTGTGTGGTGTGTGCCTGGTCTCAGGCCTATCCGAAGATCGAAAATAATGAGCTCTGAGCTCGTTCCGTAAGGTAACGTCTGGCTGTCTGGTCAGAGACTGCAGCAGATCAAACAGTGAAACACACACACACACACACACTCTCTCTCTCTCTCTCTCTCTCTCTCTCTCTCTCTCTCTCTCTCTGACACATTATTCACATTAATCACGGACATTAGAGCAAACAGGAAGTAATCAGTCGGCGGATTAATCTGGAAGAAGGCTGGAGGTACAACACGTGACACCCAGAGAGAGAGAGAGAGAGAGAGAGAGAGAGAGAGAGAGAGAGAGAGAGAGAGAGAGAGAGAGAGAGAGAGAGAGAGAGAGAGAGAGAGAGAGAGAGAGAGAGAGAGAATGTGATTACAATTACTAATCATATTGTAGGTGGCTTATGTGTTGTGGAATGAAGCGGGACAGACAGACAGACAGACAGACAGACAGACAGACAGACAGACTACGATTTTTTAAAAGTTAACTGTTTCCTTCAAATGCTGTAGCGATTATTATGAAAACCTCCTTGACTACACCCAAAACCTCCAATAGAGCCTTTTAAACACCTGAAAAAAAAACTAATAACTTCCATTAGAGCCTCTAAAATAAACTTCCGCTACACAACTGAAAAACCTAATAACTTCCACTAGAGCCTCTAAAACACTAAAACCTTACCCTGTACACCTCAAAAACCCATATAACTTCCACTGGAGCCTTTTAAATCCTTGTAACTTCCCCTGTACGCCTGAAAACGCCAATAACTTCCACTAGACCCTTTTAAATCTTAGAAACTCCTCTTACACACCTGAAAAAACCTAATAACTTCCACTAGAGCCTCTAAAACACTAAAAACTTCCCCTACACATCTGGAAAACCCCAATAACTTCCACTAGAACTTCTTAAACCACCACCAGAACCACAACAACCTTCAAAACCCAAAAAACTTCCACTAGAGCTTCTTAAACCATCACTAGAACCCAAAATCCAAATAACATCTAGACTATAAACTTTAAACACTAACCAAAACACACCGCAAGACTTGAAGAAACACCCAGAACGGAGAGATATACAGACAAACAGACAGAGAGGAAGGATCATCACACCTTCATCTCAATGCCAAATGAATCACCTGTAGAAGAAGGCGGCGGTGGAGTCAGGAAGTGTCAGTGGGAAGGATGTATATCGCTTCCAATCTTGACGTAATTATAGTTTGCTCGGAAGGCAGAGAGGTGGAAAGAAGCGAAGGGGAGTGAAGGGATTGAAGTGCTTGGAGGAGTGATGAGAAAAACCGCGTCTGGATGGATTAGTAAAAGGGAAAGAAGGAATTATATTAACGTGTTTGAGTTAATTATTATTGTTGTTACCAAGGCTGTGTTGAGACTGTCTGTGAGTAAGGAGTGTGGGAAGAACTATTTATTACTGTTATTTTCTCTTCCCTTTTTTTCTTCTTTCTTATTCTATCTCTTCTTCGTCTCATTCCTTCTTTTTTCCTTAATTTTCTCTCTTCTTTCATTTTCTCCTTCTCGTTTTCTTTTTTATAAGCGTTTTTCTTTTTCGTTTTCTTCCTCCTTGGTCTTATTCCTCCTTTTCCTTCTTTCTTCTTCTCGTTCTCCTCTTCCTCCTTCCTATTCTCCTTTATCTCGTCTTATTCCTTATCCTCTTTTATTTTCCCCTCCTCTTTCTTCTTATCCCTTTTCTCGTTTTCCTTCTTGGTCTCATTTTCTCCTCCTCCTCCTCCTCCTTTTCTTCTTTTCGTCCTCCTCTTCCTCCTTTTTCTCCTTCTCCCTTAATCTAATTCCTATTCTTCCCCCTCTTTTCTTATGAATCCTCTTCTTCCTTATTCTCCTTCTTCTTAATCTTCTTACTCCTCCATGTCCCAATCCTTCCTCTTTTCCATCTTCTTCCTTCTTCTCTTTCTTCACCTTCTTCCTCCTTATCTTCCTCCTTCTCATTCCTCCTCAGCTAACATCAGTATTAATCTTCCTGTCTTTGCTTCTTTTATTTCTTCCTATCTGTCTGGTTGTCTGTTTATTCCTCTCTTACACACACACGCACACGCGCACACGCACACACACACACACACACACACACACACACACACACACACTCTCTCTCTCTCTCTCTCTCTCTCTCTCTCTCTCTCGAAACACAAATAATGTTATGTAAATCTTATCGCGCGCATTTCAACACGAATTTGGTAAATCGGCACCATTTCAAACCTGAGCAGACGCTTTCACTCACTCACTCACTCTCTCTCTCTCTCTCTCTCTCTCTCTCTCTCTCTCTCTCTCTCGTAAAACCACTTTTAGGTGGCTGTTGACAGAGAAAAGAGCAAATAAGAGAGGAAAATAGGTGAAAGAAGACTATAAAAATCTCTCTCTCTCTCTCTCTCTCTCTCTCTCTCTCTCTCTCTCTCTCTCTCTCTCTCTCTCTCTCTCACGTGGACGAAAAGTCTGAGTAAAGCTGTTAGATGTCGTCTCTCTCTCTCTCTCTCTCTCTCTCTCTCTCTCTCTCTCTCTCTCTCTCTCTCTCTCTCTCTCTCTCTCTCTCTCTCTCTCTCTCTCTCTATTACATCCTCTTCCTAGTCACTTTCTTCCTAATACCAATATACCCACCTTCTTTATCCTCTACTCCCCCACCTCACCCTCTCACCTTACCCTATCCCAGCAGGTAATGACTCTGCCGGCTTACCTGTATATATGTATGTATGTATGTATGTATTCGTCACCTACCACCAGGAAGTAACACCCAACACCCAACACCCAACACTCAACAACAGCACAGAAGTTTTAATCCCGAGTTGCAAAGGTGGAGAATACATGCAGCGCTCTCCGAATCAATGTGAGTCACGTTTCCAGTGATCCACGTGAGCCGACTCGTTAACTCACCTGCCTTCGGGGTGAAATGAAAACCGTATGAATATAACAATAGAATGAGTGAGGATGAGCACTGTGTTGGGAGGGTGTTGGAGGGCAAGGCACAGGGGAAGTATAAGTAGGGAGATCGTTGTAGGTGTGAGGGGAAAAGGGAAGGGAAAGTGTGTGTGTGTGTGTGTGTGTGTGTGTGTGTGTGTGTGTGTGTGTGTGTGTGTTCACTGTTTGATCTGCTGCAGTCTCTGACGAGACAGCCAGACGTTACCCTACGGAACGAGCTCAGAGCTCATTATTTCCGATCTTGGGATAGGCCTGAGACCAGGCACACACCACACACCGGGACAACAAGGTCACAACTCCTCGATTTACATCCCGTACCTACTCACTGCTAGGTGAACAGGGGCTACACGTGAAAGGAGACACACCCAAATATCTCCACCCGGCCGGGGAATCGAACCCCGGTCATCTGGCTTGTGAAGCCAGCGCTCTAACCACTGAGCTACCGGTCCGTGTGTGTGTGTGTGTGTGTGTGTGTGTGTGTGTGTGTGTGTGTGTGTGTGTGTGTGTGTGTGTGTGTGTGTGTGTGTGTGTGTGTGTGTGAGCATACAAGCTAAACATGCAGTCGAGACACACAGACATACACAGACATCAAGACTTTCACAACAGACACGAGAGAAATGACAGATATAACTTCACACAAACACACACACGAGCAGCAAACTACACAAACAACCTTTAACAATGTGCGAAATACGTGAATTTCCGCTACACTCATTTCCTAAACCACATTAAACCTAGGAAGCGAATAAAGACTAAGCTCTATTGAGGACTGAGACACGCAGTTAAGACGGGATGACGAATGGGACACGTGGAAAGGAGAGAAGAGGATGAACTAGTGAAGAGGACAATGATGACGGAGGTTAGGGGGAGGAGTGTTGGGAGACGAAAGAATAAGAAGGAGAGACGTAACATGGAGTGACATGAACAGGCTGGGAGTTGATGATGATGCAATGGAGAGAAGCAGATGGAGAAGGATAACTCGAGCGGCTGACCCTGCAATATCGTAGGATTATGGTCGCATGAAGAACGAACGGTACAGATGTAGGATAAGGAATGGTACAGATGCAGGATAACAAATGGTACAGGTGTAGGATAACAAATGGTGCAGATGCAGGATGACAAATGGTGCAAATGCAGAATAACAAATGGTACAGATGTAGGATAAGGAACGGTACAGATGCAGGATAACAAATGGCACAGATGCAGGATAAGGAACGGTACAGATGCAGAATAACAAATGGTACATACAGATGCAGGATAAGGAACGGTACAGATGCAGGATAAGGAACGGTACAGATGCAGGATAAGGAACGGTACAGATGCAGAATAAGGAACGGTACAGATGCAGGATAAGGAATGGTACAGATGCAGGATAAGGAAAGGTACAGATGCAGGATAACAAACGATACAGGTGCAGGATAAGGAACGGTACAGATGCAGGATAAGGAACGGTACAGATGCAAGATAAGGAACGGTACAGATGCAGGATAAGGAACGGTACAGATGCAGGATAAGGAACGGTACAGATGCAGGATAAGGAATGGTACAGATGCAGGGATGTAAATATACCCCATTGTCGAGTTCAGTGATGCCTTGCTATTCTTCCAGTACCATTGAAGCTTGTTAGTGACGAGGTGTACACGAGGCAATCATGATATATATTTGACATCATTTATTCCCGTCTACCATCCTTCTCTTCTCTGTCACTCTCTTACTTCCTTCATATCTATCTTTTCACGTTTTAATTCATTCGCTATTGTTGTTTTATTTCTATCTTGAATATTTTATTGATGTTATCTTCACGTTTTTGGCGATAAGAGATCAGTGGGTTTAATTTTTCAAGGTGAAGGATCAGGATTATCTCATCTCTTATCTAACCTAATCTAAACTAATCTCTAACCATAATCTAACCTAATTTTAACCAAACGTACCTATCCTTCTCTAACCTAACCTAACTAGCAAGCCACTCCCTAACCCTAACCTATCCTAACGCATCTATCCTAGTCTAACCAAACCTAACCTAACCTAATCTAACTAAGCTAACAAACCACCCCAATCCTAACCTATCCTAACGTATCCTAATCTCACCTAACCTAGACAAACCTAACTTATCCTAACCTAATCTATACAAGCTAATAAACCACCACTTAACTCTAACCTATCCTGACGTATCCTAAACTAACCTAACCTAATCATCCCTAACCCTAACATATCCTAACGTATCTATCCTAAACTAACCTAACATAGACTAACCTAACTTATCCTAACCTAACCTAACCTAGCGTACCTATACCTAACCTATCCTAACCTAACCTAACTTGACATATTTTGAGGGCATTGGCGTGTCTACATGATCCCTACGAGAGGTCAAAAAAAGGATCCCCACATCGACAATGGAAAAATAAATGATAAAAACAAAATAAAAAACATTCATTAGACAACCAACATTCGTCTTTGATCCTCGAGGCTCTTCCAATGAATCCCCATGAGAGAGCAACGCGTTTATTTGATCCTTTCTGCCGCGTTACAGAGAATTCAAGTGCTTACATAAACAGACCATTTCCTCGCCAGCTTGACCGGGTTATTGCAGTGGTGGTGGTGGTGGTGGTGGTGGTGGTGGAACAGGCTCAGTGATATAGTTGTCAGTGTTCAGGATGTGAGGAAGCTTTTAAAAGATTATTTATTGAATTACTTGGAGTGGATAGGTAAAAATATATAGGCATGTTGGTGAAGATACTGGAGGAGGAGGAGGAGGAGGAGGAGGAGGAGGAGGAGGAGGAGGAGGAGGAGGAGGAGGAGGAGGAGGAGGAGAGAATGAAATAAGTAAATAAAACAGACAAGAGAAAAAAAAATGGGGAGAGGGAGGAAGAACAACAAAAACAACAACAACAACAACAACAACATCAAAAGGAGGAGGAGGATAACGGAGGAGAGGAGACGGTAAGTAAATAAAACAAATAGACAAGAGAAAAAAAATGAATAAGAGAAAGTTGAGAGAGAGAGAGAGAGAGAGAGAGAGAGAGAGAGAGAGAGAGAGAGAGAGAGAGAGAGAGAGAGAGAGAGAGAGAGAGAGAGAGAGAGAGAGAGAGAGAGAGAGAGAGAGAGAGAGAGAGAGAGAGAGAGAGAGAGAGAGAGAGAGGGCTGGCAATATGTTTGAACTCACAAATAAAAATAAAAAAATTAATAAAAAATATAGAGAAAAATAAATAAAACTGGAATAGAGAAAAAGAAAAGAAAAGCTGACAACACCAATCCTTTCCACAAATAAAAAAAAAGAAAATAAAAAAACAATGAAGAGAAATAGAACAAAAAATAATAAATAAATATATAAAAACAACATTACTCGTTCATATAGTTTACCTGCCGTGACATTTAACAGGTGAGATCAATGTGTACCTCCTGAGCTCCCTTGCATAACAGCGCAGCCTTGTCACCTGAGCTACCTTCACCTGGCTCACCTCGCAACACCTCACCTTGCCCAGACACTCACGGTAGGTCGGAAAGGGTTACCAATCTGACGACACAAGACCACAGAAATTATGATACACTCTCTCTCTCTCTCTCTCTCTCTCTCTCTCTCTCTCTCTCTCTCTCTCTCTCAGATTATACCTAGCTTTTTTTTATTTAATTGTTTTGTTCACCTATTCATTAATTCCCTATTGTTACTTTATTCTATTTTAAATATTAAGTTGTTGTTGTTGTTGTTGTTATGTTTTTTGGGGG